>NW_004955594.1:96351-100672 GCF_000276665.1 Chinchilla lanigera
TTGTGTTGAGAAGTCTGCTGTGATTCTGATAGGCTTTCCTTTATAGGTGATCTGTTTCTTTTCTCTAACAGCTTTTAATATTCTGAGCTTTTGTTGAGTTTCTGGGATCTTGATCACTATATGTCTAGGTATAGATTAAATTGGTTATGATTAACTGGAGTTCTATATGCTTCACTTAGCTGGACGTCTGATTCTTTCACCATGCCTGGGATATTTTCTGTTATTATTTCACAAATAGTCTTTTTATGTCATTTGTATTAGCACCTGCTGTTTCATCAATACCTGTTAATCTGACATTATTCTTCTTTGCTTCATCTTGCAGTTCTTGAATTGTTATTTGCTGATTCCTTGTTGTTTTTAAGAGATCCCTCCTTTCAAGTTCATTAGTGGCAATGCTGTCTTCAAGGTCTGAAAGTCTATCTTCAGCTTCGTTCATTCGGTTTTGCAAGCTTTCAATGGAATGTTTAATTTCCTGGATATCTGTTTGCATCTGTTTCATAACTTCTAGTTCTTTTCTATATTGTTCACTGAGGGTTTCCACGAGTTGTCTGTGCAATTCTATTTTCTTCTCAATGTCATCTTTGGATATGCTGAACATTTCTTTTATTATTGTTGCCATTTCTTTTTTCACCTGAGACATGTTTCTGATCTGATGTCTTCTATGGCCTGAGGGAGTTGTTTTTTCAGTTGCTGTCATTTCAGAAATTTCAGGTGTATGACTTCCAGACTCTTCTGTGTTGATGCTTCCTGGATTTGCTTTGGGTGGTGTGGAGGTCTGAGATTGCTTTTTGCTCCTTCATTTTGTCATTTTTGAAGATCCAGAGGCTCCCTGGAGTGCAGCCTCACTCTCCTGATTGTGTGTGAGTTTTAGGGCAAGAGTCTGAAGATCCCCAGTGCTCAGTGTAGCTCCTGTGCTGGTGAGTGGTGGCAAGGTGGGGTCCTACATGCTCCCAAAAATTTCTTGCATTCCATTGGCTTCCAGGCATGTGTAGGAGGGGTGTGGGAGACTCACTGGAGTTCCTGAAACTGTCTGGGGTTTGATCCAGCTTCCACAAGAGTAGGGGAGATGCAGGTCATGGTTATCTAGGCTTCAGATATTGCGCAGGACTGTGTCTGCTTCCCACACTGGAAGGGGAGGGGTGGGGTTGGACTCCCCAAGACCACTGACTCTGTCCAGGTTTCAGCTGGTCTGCCAGGGGGGTGCACATTGTTCTGGGAGTGACTCACTGAGGTTCCTAAAGATGTCCGGGGTTCAGCCCAGCACCCGCAGACATGATAGGGGTGCGGTAAGTAGCCATCAAGCCCCCAGAGAGTGCCTGTTGCTCCACCTGCCTCACAGGCTGGTTAAGTCATCATAGCAGCAGCTCTCCGGGGTTCCTGAAGATGTCCGGGGTTCAGTCCAGCAGCTGCCCACACTATGGGTGGGGCAAGTAGCCACCGAGGCCCCGGAGGGTGCCCGAGGCTCCATGAGCCTCCCATGCTGGTCAGGGAGTCACAGCGGCTGCTCACTGGGATTCATGAAGATGTCTGGGGTTCAGCCCAGTACCTGAAGACACACTATGTGTGTGGTAAGTATCCACCCAGGCCCCAGAGGGTGCCCCGGGTTCTGCCTGCCTTGCACTCTGATCAAGGAGATGCAGCGGCAACTCACTGGGGTTCCTAAAGATGTCCAAGGTTCAGCCCAGCACCCACAGACACACTGTGGGTGTGGCAAGTAGCCACTGAGGCCCCAGAGGGTGCCTGGAACTCTGCCTGCATCGCATGCTGGTTAGGGAGGCACAGCACTGGCTCACCTGGGTTCCTGAAGATGTCCGAGGTTTAGCCCAGCATCCACAGACATGCTACCTATACTACTAATTTCTATTAGTTGATTGAAAAGATTTGTGCTTATATTGTTTGATCAAGTTTTTATGCCTATAACTTGCAATCTGAGCAACTGCTTTGAAGATAACAATATGCAATGTATTAACCATTGTTACTCTCCTACTATCTTGTTTTGAAATTTTGTATCATTGTTTCTATTGTTTTTTCTCTTTAAAATAAAAAATATGATATTGGCTGTATGTTTGTCATAAATGGCTTTTGCCAGATTGAGATAAATTTACTCTATAATTTTTTTCTTTAGTGTTTTTATCATGAGCAGATGTTAAGTTTTTTCAAAGGCTTTTTCTGTGTCGATTGAGATGACAGTGTGATTTTTGTCCTTTTATTTATGTGATGTGTTACATCTATTGATGTGCATATGTTAAACCATCCTTGCATCCCTGGAATGAAGTCTACTTGGTCCTGATGTATTACCTTTTTTATGCTTTGTTGCGTTCTGTTTGCTAGTCTCTTACTGAGGATTTTTGCATCTATGTTCATTAGAGAGGTTGGCCGATATTTCTTTGTCTCTGTCTCCTTGTCACTCTGTCTCTGTCTCTGTCTGTCTGTCTCTCTCTCTGTTGGTTTCTTGTCTGTTTTGGAGCCAGGATGATGCTAGTTTCCAGGAATGACTTTGTGAGTACTCTTTCCCTTTTAATTGTATTAAAGAGCTTGAGCAGTATTGATGTTTAATCTTCCCTGAAGTTCTTCTACAATTCAACAGTGACTGCAATCAGAACTGGGCTTTTCTTAGTTGGTAGGTTTTGTTACTGCTTCAGTTTCATTGCCAGTTGTTGGATTATTCAGGATTTCTATATTGTCTTGGTGTATCTGTGGTAATTCATATGAATCTATTCATTTCTTTTGAATTCTACAATTTATTGGCATACAGATTTGTGAAGTAGTTGGTAATAATCTGAATATTGGCAATGTCCATTGTGATTTCACACTTTTTGTTTCTAATTGTATTGATTTGGGCCTTTTATTTACTCTTTTGTAAGACTGGATAAGTGTTTGTCTATTTTGTTCATTCCTTTGAAGCGCCAGTTCTTTGATACATTGATTCTTTGCATTATCTGTGGTAGTCACTGATCTCATCACCATCGCTTAGCCTTTTCTTGAATTTCACATTAATGAGGTAATACAGTCTATACACTTGTAATTGTATTCTTTTTAATACGGCATAATTATTTGACACTCATGCTTATTATAGTATATATCAATAGTGTATACCATTTTAGGGCTGAGTAATACTCACTATGCATGTAACACAGTTTGCTTATTCCTTAACCTGTTCGTGGACACTTGGATTGTTTTCTGTTTGAGGATTTTATGGATAAAAATGCTGTGGACATATTGTTGCCTCTGGTGTTTTACAAATTCTTTGATATTTATTTTCATTTCTCATGTATAAATACCTAAGACAGGAATTTCTGGTACACTTAACTTCTAAGAAATTCCTGAACATTTTCCTAAAATGTTTGTATCATTTCACATTCTGACTAGCAATGCATTAGTATTCTAGTTCCTCTAGATCTTCACTAACACTTCATATAATCAATTAAATTTTAGTTGTTCTAATAACATATAATGATGTCTAGTTGTGATTTTAATTACATTTTCTCAATGGTAATGACATTTGGCATGTTTCCATACACTTATTTTCATTTATATATCTTCTTTGAGAAAGTTCTGTTCACATCTTTGTACATTTTAAATTGGAGTAGTTGTCTTATAATTTAATTGTAATAATTCTTTATGAAAGTTTTGTAGATCACAGTTTTGTAGGGCAAATATTTCCTCTAGTTTGCGACTTGCTTCACTTTCCTAAGAAATAGAAAATTTTAATTTCTTTTAGAACACCATAAATATATTGTCTTACAGTTCTGGAGCCTAAAAGTCCAAATTCAAGATGTTAGCTCTCTGGGAAGATACTAAGAAAGAATTTTTTCTGGAATGCTCTTCCAGTTTCTGTTATTCTTAGGCATTCCTTGGCCTGCAGATAACTTTTCTTGGTATCTTTTCACATTTTCTTCTGTTTTCTGTATCCAATTTTCTCCTTTTTTAAAAAAAAAAAAAAAACTATAATATTGGATTAGAGGCCACTTTAAATCTCATTTTAGCTTATCTCTCTAAAGATCTGATCTCTAACTAAGGTCACATTCTGAAGTACTGTGTGTTAGACTCCAACATAGCATTTTTAGGGTGACACAATTCAATTCATAGAAAATAAATTCTCCCAAAATGCAAATGGAATTGGTATTGAAAGTTTAAGTACTATTCAGAATCAAACATTTCAAGTAGGCCCTGTTGTCAAATCACCTAGGGTTCATCTTTGCTTGGTGGGCTGCTTACTGCAAATTAACATATAACTATGCATTTAGAATCAGTGGTTTTGAGGTCAGTGGTTGGTTTTTTTTTTTAGTCTCTTTATCCTTTCTTTTTTTTTTTTTTTTTT
>NW_004955594.1:100772-109448 GCF_000276665.1 Chinchilla lanigera
TTTTTTTGGTTTTTCTCCGGTACCGGGAACCGAACTCACGACCTTGTGCTTGCCAGGCAGGCGCTTTTGCCGCTGAGCTAAATTCCCAGCCCCTCTCTTTATCCTTTCTTTTTTCTTTTTAGGGTTTTTGTAAAATCCATGCAGTATAAAAATTGCCATCTTAATCATGTTAAGTATACAGTTTAACAGTGTTCCTATTGCTGTGCAAATAAATTTTAAATTTTGTGTCTAATTTATCAATTTTTTGTGATTTATACTTCTGCATAATAACAACTCTCTGTCTCTCCAATGTTGGAAATAGTCTGCCCTATTTTTTAAAAATTTTCATAGTTTTATCATTTCTGTTTAGGCGTATGGAATATCTTGAGTTAATATTTGTATGCGATACAAAAATAGAATCATATTTTTCGTATGAATATTCATTGTGCTAGGACTATGTTGGAAAGGGTTTTTCACCACTGAATTATATTCATACCCATGTTAAAAGTCAATTGATCATAAATATAATTTATTTTTAGACTCTCAAATCTGCCCCATTGTTCTATGTGTATGTTTATGATTATATCACATTGTCTTGATTACTTATAGCTTCATAATAAGTTTTGAATTTGGAAAGCAAAAGCACAGGCACATTGAACCTCTTTTCCAGCATTGTTTTTGTTAATTTGGATCCTTTCCGTCTTGTGATCAATTTACCAATTTCTGGAAAATATATTATTATGGGTTTGGTAAGGATTACATTCCATCTATAGATCATACTAATCTGAGGAGAATTTCTATTTCAGCACTATTAAACCTCCCAATTATTGAACATGGAATGCTTCTTCTTATAAATCTTTAATTTGCCTTAGCAATATTTTATGGCTTCCACTACAAAAATCTTACACTTGCTGGGTGTGATGGCACATATCTATAATCCCAGCACTTGGGAGGCTGAGACAGGAGGATTGCTGTGAATTCAAGGCCAATATGGACTACATAGTGAGACCCTGTCTCAAAAAAATCAAAAATAATCTTATACTTCTTTTGATATGCTTATTTCTAAGTATTTTTAAAAATTTAGTGCTACTGTGAATGGAATTGATTTCTCAATTTCATTTTGGATTTTTCTTTGCTATGTATGAAATACAAGTGATTTTCATATATTGAATTTGTATGTGTGAGCTTATTGAATTAATTGATTTAAATTATTGCTTTGTTCTAATGTCTTTTCAAAAATAATTTTGATACATTAGATTGTTTTTATTTAACATATACATGATAGTTTGATAGACACACATTGAGTAGTGATTATTACAACTAATGTATTCATTATCTTATATGGTTAGTATTTTTGCATGTATGTTGAAAACATTTAAGATATACTCTCATCAATTTCAAGCATACAATATGCTGATATTAACTATTATTACCATGTTGTACATTAAATGTTCAGAACTTGCTTACCATAAAACTAAAAAGGTTCATTCTTTGATCTAAATACCCTCATTTTCTGCCCCCCAAAGCCCCTGGCCACTGCCTTTCTACTCTGTTTTTTTATAAGTTCGACCACTTTAGAGTCCTCATGTAAGTGATATCTTGCAGTATTTCTTTCTGTGTCATAAATATAAAAGTTATTCCAGGTAGCATAATATTCTCCAAGTTCATCTATGTTGTTACAAATGACAGGATTTGTTTCTCTTTTTAAGATGGAATAACATTACATTCTATGTATATGTTAAAATTAATTAATTCATTCATTCACTCATTCATGGGCATTTAAGTTTTTTCCACATCTTGGCCATTGTGGTATCCTCAGGAATCCTCTTGGAAACAAATGCGGCATCTCTTGATCTTTTGTCAGTGTCAGCCATCTGGATGCGTCACGGCCATTGCTTGACCAAGGTGCTTTCTGTGAAAGCCTGAGAGATTTTTTCTGTCCTGGTGACTCTCTTTAGGCACTCTATATATCACAGAATCACTTTCCTCTGTGGTCCCATAATATCCTTGATCAGAAAATCAGGGACTCATCCGAATTATAAGACATCACAGTCTTATAATGCTGCAATAAACATGAGAGAGCAGACATATCTATATCTCTATATCTCTATATATTTGAGATTTTTTTTTTTTTTTTTTTTTTTTTGGTTTTTCTCCAGTACCGGGAACCGAACTCACGACCTTGCGCTTGCCAGGCAGGCGCTTTTGCCGCTGAGCTAAATCCCCAGCCCCCATATTTGAGATATTGATTTCAATTTTTCAGGATATTATACAGAAGTAGGATTGCTGGAACACGTGGTAATTTACTTATTTATTTTTACTGGAAATCAAACTCAGGGCCTTGTGCTGAGCTATATCCCCAGCCACTATTTTTAAGTTTTTGAAGAACATTTCTAGTATTTTCTATAGTGGATGCACCAATTTACATTACTAACATTAAAAAAACTTTTCCTTTTCTCCACATTCTCAACAACATTTTTTATATGTTTTTTTTTTAAGTAGCCATCATAATAGTTGTGGGATGGCATGCCATTCTGGATTTGATTTATATTTCCCTCATGATTAGTAATATGAAGCACCTTTTCATTTTCTGTATTGGTGATATGTGTTTTTTTTCCGGTACCAGGAATCGAACTCACGACCTTGCACTTGCCAGGCAGGCGCTGTGCCGCTGAGCTAAATCCCCAGCCCCCTGTATTGGTGATATGTATATTTCTGGGAAAATTGCTAATCAAGTCCTTTGCCTTTTTTAAAAATTTAGTTATGAATGTCTTTTCTATTGAGTTGTACGGGTTCCTTAGATACTTTGAATATCATTTCCTTATTGGAAATTTGGCATACAAATGTATTCTACCATTCTGTAGGTTTCCTTTTAAAATTTGTTGATTCTTTCCTTTGGTGTGAGAAATCTTTTAGTTTGATATAATCTAATTTTTTTCAATTTTGCTTTTGTTACCTGTGCTTTTGATAGCATAACAAGAAATCATTATGAAGTCCAATGTGTAGAAACTTTTCCCGTGTGTTTTGTTCTAGGAGTTTTACAGTTTCATAACTCATTTTTAAGTCTTTAACCAATTTTGACTTGGTGTTTGTGTATGGGGTAAAACAAGGGTTTAACTTTATTCTTTTGCATGTGGTTATACAGTTTTCCCAGTGACATCTATTGAAGAAACTATCCTTTTCTCATTGTTTTTTCTTGGCATCTTTTTTGAAAGTCAATTGATTATGTGTGAATTTATCTCTGGGCTCTCTATTTTTTTCTATTAGTCTACATATTTGTACTGTATTGTCTTCCACTGGTGTATATATCCTACTGTTATAGGCAGCTGAAATAGATAGAAATATTATAGGCAGTCAGACAGGGCCAGGCCCTCCAAGGAGCCATGGAAGCCAAGATACCTTACAAATGGAAAGGTAGTATTTGCTTCGGGCCACATCTCAAGACCAAAGACTAAACAAATGCACCCACATACCTCCCTAGCGATAGACATCAGGGATTGATATTTTAAATAGGTAGCAATGACCTTGAAGAGTCCTTGACCCAACCCCTTCAGGAAAAGTCCCTGTTCTGTATTCATGCCCGCTTATTATGTGACTCACTTCCCCATTTGATCCCAATTTAATCAGTTTTACCTGAACAACTCTTATTGGCTGACCATAGTTTTGTCCATTTTTCCCCTACCTTGGACCTGCCTCACCTTGTGGTTTTGCTCTATAAAGGTCCCTAGAAAAGACAGAGTCTTGGGTAACCCACTCGGGCCCCCCTTCTGTCCCTCTCTTGGACCGAAGCTTTCTTTCCCTCAATACTCTGCTCTTAACCTCCGTTGTTCCTAAAATTCATTCTTCAATTTTAGAGAACATGAACTTGTCCCAGATATCATTCAGGTTGGAGTTTTTATTTTCCTATGTCACTACCATACTACCAGTACCATTGTATTTTTAAAATAAATTTTATTGGTACATTTTAGATATACATAATGATCCCATTCATCATAGGAAATTTGTACCTATACATGATATATCTTGATTCTTCTTTTCCCCCCAATCCTTTCCCCTTCCTGCAACCCCTCTTCTGCTCGTTATTTACGAAAGCTTTGTTTCCAATTTTTCCCTTCTATTCTTTTCTTTTTCCTTCCTTCCTTTCCCCTTCCCTGCTCCCTTGTTGCCCTTCCCATTTGAACATTTTCTTCTTATTCCACAATATCTATTTGTCATTCTATTCAGAGTGTCAGGTCCCGAGAACCAGGTACCCACGGATGAATATAAAAGTAAGAAAAAAAGAAAACCAGGAGAGGCAAAAATCTGGGATCAGGGGGCTTACAGCCTCTTGGACTACAGCTCCAATTACCAATTTCCTTAACTCTTTATTCAGAAAGAACAAAAGAAGCAGCAGTGCAAATGGGAGGATCTCAACCGATTTAGCAAGGACAATAAATAAGACTTGACTAATTAGCCATCATGTTATTCCTTAGGGCATATCTCAGCAAAACATTTAGTGTTAACCCCAGGGCTTTCAATACTTTTGCTAGACTTCCTCCAGAACCCAACAATCATGGCTTGGTCAAGCCTGAGGCAATATACAAAAGGGTAACTAAAGAATGTCCTTCTCCACATCTATTAAACATTTTGGTTTAAGTGAAATAAATCAGGCACACATGTTTAAATATTGCATGGTTTCTCTGGTGTGAGAAACCAAAAAGGTGAATAAGGACCATAATGTTTTCATTACTTTAGTTTTGGAATATGTGATGAAAGCAGAGTGTGGTACCTCCAGCTTTGTTCTTGCTTTGGCAATTTGGGGTATTCTTGATTCCTTATGAGTTTTAAATTTGTTCTTCTACTTTATATAAACCCCCACTGTACTTCTGATAACATTTGCCTTGAACCTATGGATCACTTTTGACACAATGGACATTTTAACAATATTAAGTCTATTAATCCACTACTGTGGCAGATCTTTCCATTTACTTGTGTCTGTTTTAATTTCTTTCATCAGTGTCATACTTTTCAGTCTACAAGTCCTTTACCTTCTTGGTTATTCCCATATGTTTTAAGTTTATTCCAGTAGGTTTTATTCTTTAAATACTATTATAAGTAGGATAGTTTAATTTTTTCCTTTTCAAATAGTTTGCTGTTTTTGTATAAAAATACAACTGATTTTCATATGCAACTACTGAGCCTGTGTATCATTCAGTACATCTCTGTGTGTTATTAGGGTTTCCAACTTATGAAATTATGTCATCAGGAAACAGATCATTTTATTTTATTTTACTTTATTTTATTTTTTAGTATTGAAGACTAAACCCACGGAGTACTGAATTACACCTGCAACCTCTTTTATTTTTATTTTGATAGCCTCAAACTTTCAATCTTCCTACTTCAGCTCCCGAGTAGCTAGAATTACAGATGTGTACCATAATGCCTGGCCTATTTCTTCCTTTCCGATTTGGATTATTTTGATTTCTTTCTCTTGCCTAATTTGAGTAGGAATTCAAGTGCTATGTTGAGTAAGAAAGGTGAAAGAGGCCACTCTTGCCTGTTCTTGATCTTTGAAGAAAATCTTAACTTTTTTCCTCCATTGAGTATGATTGATCATTATTGTGTTGAAGTTAGTTCATTCTATACCTAATTAGTTAAGAGATTTTAATCATAAAAATAAATTGAATTTTGTTAAGTGGTGCTTCTGCATCTATTGAGAGGATTATATAACTTTTATTCTTATTTCTTTTTACCTGATATATCATATTAATTGGTCTGTGTGTGTTAAACCACCTTTGCTTCTCAAGGATAAATCCTACCTAATCATTGTATATGATGTTTTAATGTATTTTGTTGGAGACATGTTCATTGGTGATACTGATCTGTAGTTTTCTTTTCTTGTGGTGTCTTTGCCTGGCTTTGGTATCAGGGTCATGCAGCACTCACAGAATGGATCTGGCAGTGCTCCTTTTTTCTGTTTTTCAGAGGGATATTAATTTTTATTTAAATGTTTGGTAGATTTCACCATAAATCCATGTGTTCTTGAGCTTTCTTTGTTAGGACTTTGTAAATTGCTGCTTTATTTTACTTATTATTGTTACCTAGCCTAGTGTTACTTTGTGTCTGATCTTTTTTTTTTATAGACTAGTAATGTATTTTGGGGAAACTGGTTTCCCAGTACCCAGAAACATTCAACTTTTATTTTTCTGTTGATGTTAACACAAGCAAAGTTGTACAAATGCTGATATGGACTCAAAAACATGGAAAATGTCATTATGTTTGGCTTAGCAAAATATTAGTCAAGTTTAGTGCTTTCACAAACTCAAGTCCTGAAGTTCAATGACAAATAGAAATGCTTATTTATTGGCTCTAGGCATCACTGGACCTGGTATTCTTGATGTGGAGATACATCTATGAATGATTGCTTCTGATTTTAAGAGAAAGAAATGATTTTAGAATTGGACTTTCAAAATCATGCCCTGTGTTTCTGCAGCAATATGGTACAGAATAAAATAACAATATGAGTTAACAATACTTATGAGTTGCACAAATGCTATTTAGCATCACCACATCCTCTTCTTGATATTCTCTGTAGAAGTATAAAATGGGTGAGTAGTGACATAAAATAATTTTTCATAATAGAAATCATTCTCAAAATGGAGGACATTTATGTATTAAAGCCATTGGATATCACTTTGTTACTAATCAATTTTGCTACTGTCTCACTTTCCCCATTTTACAATAAAAAGAATAGATTAAATAATCTCTATGAGCTTCTTTAGCTCTGAAATTCCATGAAAATATACTTATCACCACCTTTATCCTTCTTTCAAACTATAAGGAGAGGAAGAAGGAATGTTGTATTGCTTTTACTCTTTCATTTTAAGAATTAACTCTTGAGTTGATTAATGCTCTACCGGCAACTATTCCATCCTTGTGGGGATGATTTAGTATTTTAACAATTACTGGATTCTTTTAAATGTGTCATCTTGGTACATTTAAATTAGTAAGATTTCTAAAGGTATTTCAAGCTGGCCTTAATTAATTAAATGTTTTATAGATGCTGTCCAAGGTTAACCACTTAATAAATTGGCACCCAAATAAAAATGGAATCAAACATTTTGAGCAGCTTACTGGAAGGAATCTGGGCTCTCCACCAAGAGATTCTATAGCAATGCTGGCAGCAGGATGGGTCATTTTAAAACTCCTGACTCATTGTCACTATATCCTTTCACCTAAGACTGAATCCTCCCCCAAACTGTACAGTAGTGCTTCATTTGTAGCAACACCAGTTGTGTTAGTATCTACAAATTAAAGAAAATTCCCACCTGAAATATAAATAGTTGAGATGAGAGCCATCTTTGGTTTACTGTGTATTTGAAAATAAGAATATTGTAAAGGAAGACAATATGGACTTTTTGAGACAGGGTCTCGCTATGCAGTTCAGGCTGGCCTTGAGCTCACTTTGTAGCCCAGGCTGGTCTCAAACTCTCAATGATCCTCCTGCCTCAGCCTCCCAAATGCTGGGATTACAAGCATGCACCACCATGCCCAGCCTTGATCATTCTTAGGTATATAGAAAAGATTTTTTCTATTTCTCCGAACTGGTATTTAAATTGAAAGATAAAGATTAAAATGTTTCCTAGAAAAAGAGATCATAAAGTAAGATAATTTAATCCATTTAAAAAGACTGTAGAGAATGCTAAATTATTGAGTATTTGAAAATAAGAAGTAATTAATTGTTAGTCATGTACCAAGTGAATGTATTAATTTAGGAATATTTCTATTTTCTGAGAAAGTAAAGGGATAGATATTATCACTCAGGTTGTCAGGGAGATGTGTTTATAAAGAAAAACCCCTCAGCATTCTGCTAAGTAACATAATACCAGGAACCATATTAAGCAACTACTTAGTGCTTAACTTATGCTAAATGCTATGGAAAATATGAAAAAAAAGATTCTGACCCGAGAATACTTGAAAGGATTCCATGATATAATAGAAAGAGATTTAGAAAGAGTCAGAAGTTTTGAATTCTACCAATTTACACCGTAACCTAGGTCAGGGGACTATTATCTGAGCTTCAGATTCCCAGACTATAAAATAAGATTCGGTGAAAGAATGTGTATAAAAAAACTGGAGTTGAATGTATTTAGCTGAGATACATATTTTATAATTAAATCTAGACCCTATCACTTCCTATTTTATTGTACCTGGACAACATAACAAAGTTACTTTACCTGTTTAAGTCCCTGGAAATATTTGCGATTGCAATTACTCCTGTAGCAAGAAAAGCTGCAGACTTCCTAACATTCAATATTGATATGTATATGTACCAGTTCCTGCAATGAATGTAATCATTATATACTGCAAACATGTACTAATAAAAATTTTAAAATTTAAAAAATAAATGCAATTTTAACCTGGAGAAATATTTTAACATTTTATTTAAATTATCATATAGAAAAAATGATACATTTTTTCATACAAAAAATGATTTTTCCCTGCACTGTATGGTTTTATGAATTTTAGTACATGTATAAACACATTGTAACTATCACCATATCAAGACACAGAATGATCATAATATCCCTAAAAAAATCCCTAAATTCGCCTAAAAAAATCCCTTGTTCTAACAATTGATAGTTTTCCCTCCTCCCATAAAAGTTGATAAGCTGAGCCCCCCGCGCCTTGCGCCGAGGCAGCGAGTTCTCCGGGAGC
>NW_004955594.1:115592-121936 GCF_000276665.1 Chinchilla lanigera
CCAGCCTGAACTGCATAGGGAGACCCTGTCTCAAAAAGACTAAAAATATCCTAAAATTTAATGGCTTAAAATGTATTATTTCTCATGGTTCTGTGGAGTGATCAGGTTCATCTCATTACTTCTTACTTGGGGTCTCACAGTTTGTCAGATGGTTTCTGGAGCTGGATTTCTTTAAAGCATCAACTGGTCTCTATATCCAAGACGATCCATGTGCATGCTGATTTACAGCTCATGAGGAACTGTGTTCTAAGAGGCAAGAGTCAGAAGTTTTTGTGTCAGGTAAGTGCTGTGCTGAGAACTGGAATAGCTCCATGTACACCATATTCTATTGATCAGAGTAGTTGCAAGAGGTGTACAGATACAGTTGGATGGAGAAATACACTGCACTTTTGATTGAAAAGTAGCAAGCTCATATTTCAAAAGACGATGGAAGAGCACCAAGATGGCAGAGTGGTAAGAAGCAGAGAAAGTGCCTCTCTGAGTGTTGCCATCCAGATGCTGGAATATAGTAGTGTGAGGATGACAAGTGGGAAAAGTGTGTCCCCTGGACCCCAGAAGGATCTGAGGTGCAAAGTGAAGCCCATGGAGAGAGTGAAGGGAGCAACTTTAACAAAGAAGAAGAAAGTAGTTGGCTGTGCCTTCTGCCTGAGATATGACTCACTGTGTGAAAGAAGTGTCTCAAACAATTGGATACGCAGTGACTGCTGACCCCCGAGGCCTCTACAGAGAGAAGCAGCAGGAGGGGAGTAGTGGACCTGAAGGACTGCACTATCTGGCAGTGAGTGCTGAGGGCTCAGTAGTCCCGCATGAGAGCATAATTGGACAGGAGCCATTTTGGAGAGGGGCCAGATGAGCTCAGAACTCAGAGCAGCTGTGGGCTCCATCCAGCAGCTCCCAGATGGGCTCAGGCCCATAGAAGGTGCACTGAAAGCTGCAGGTTAAACAAGTCTGGTCTCAGACAGAAGGTGTAGGCTCACTGAGATTATCCACTACCCCAACAAAAAGCTACTTCTGGCTTGCTGGGATAAATCAACATGAATCAGGACTCTGTCTCCACACATTATCTACCAGTGACAGCAGAGACATACCTGGAAGTAGACTCTTTCTCTCTGTCTCTGTCTCTGTCTCTGTCTCTGTCTCTCTCTCTCTCATTTGTTTTTTGTTGTTATTGTGGTGGTGGAGGTTTTGTTTTTGTTTTTTCTCCTTCATTTTTTGATCTTGTTTTTATATGAGTGTGAATGTGGTTTCTAGCCTCTTTGTGGTTGTGGTTCTGTTCTGTTCTTTTTATCTCTTCTTTCTCTCTTTCTCTCCAGTGTTCTGTGCCAGTTTCCCAAAATTAGCATGATCCCCTTTGGTCCTCCAGCCTTACTTCTAATCTCTTACTCTTCTTCCACTTCTCTATTTTCTCCCTAACCCATTTTAAATTTTAACTTCTGAGGCAAAAATTGACATATGAAGGATTTCTATACTGCATATAGTTTTCTGGTTTGTTTTCAATTTTGTTATATAACCAAAAATCCAGTTCATATGGTTAAAGATGGTAAATTAATGATTAGTTCAATTTGTCATTTTCTAGGCTCTGTTTGATCCTATTTTTGTTGCTGATGGTACCACTACAGCCAAAAGTGACATAATTCTTCTAACCAGCTCTTCTTCCTGGTATTCCAAGACTTAGAATGACTACAGGTCACAGAGAATACTTTGGCACAGTGCCAAAGAACCAGGGCCTGGGCCAAACAGGCAGCAACTTCTCATCCTCAACAAATTGAAGAGGTAGGACCTTGCAACAGACTCAAAACCTCAAAACCAACTACACATAGAAGATACTTCAGAGAAGAAGTCATTTCCTAAGCATTCTAAATACTGGCAATAAAGCAATCCCCATAGGCAATTTATAAGCATCATCCCAGGAATTAAACTAAAAAAAGAAAAGAAAATGAGAAGACAAATAAGTAAGATGCAACCTCAGATATCCAGTTCACCAAAGGCAAAGCCAGGGGGCAATGAGGTGGGACAATCCAAAAGCCACTCACCTGGCTTCTTTGAAGTGGTAACAACAAAGCAATTGAATGAGGCTCTAGAAAAAAATCAAATCAGAAAAAATTTCTCAGGTAACTGCAAAGTTGGTATCCACAATGATAGCCATGCTTATTGACTCTAGAGCAGATACAGATAAAAAAATAGAAGAGCTTAAGACAATTATGGAAGTCATGAATGTTCAGCATAGGAAAGAAATGGAATCCATAAGGCAGACTCAAGCAGATATTCAGGAGAATAAAAATTCCATTGAAAGTATCCACAGCAGATTGGGCCAATGTGAGGACAGGATCTCACATAGAGAAGACAGCCTTGTGGATAGCAATTATGAAAAGAAAGATTCCTTAAATATAGGTAGGGACCATGAGAAATCAATCCAGCAGCTGCTAGATGAGGCAAAGAAGAATAACTTAAGATTGACTGGAGTCAATGAAAATGCAGGAGATAGCACAAATTATATTTTTTAAAAAAACTGTTCACAGACATCATGGCAGAAAACTTTCCTGGTAGAGAAAAAGAATTTGATATACACATAAGTGAGGCATATAGAACTCCAATTAGCCACAATAAAAAAATCTACAGCAAGGCATATCATAGTCAAGATTCCAGAAATTCAACACAAGAATAGAATCTTAAAAGCTGTTAGGGAAAAGAAAAAAAATCACCTATAAAGGAAAGCCCATCAAAATAACAGCTGACTTCTCAGCATAAACCCACAAGTCAAGGAGACCTTGGAGTAAAGTATGTCAAGTTCTAAAGGAAAACAACCTTGAACCCAGATTGATGTAGCCTCCAAAATTGTCTTTCAAAAATGATGGAGAAATAAAATGCTTCCATGACAAAGAACATCTAAGGAAACTTATGAATACCAAACCAGCACACCAGAATATTTTGAAGAACATTCTAGAAAGAGATAACAGGGACTAAAACGCCATGAACCACAACAGATGGAATCCACTGGGCAAGGGAAACAATTAAAAAGAAGGAGAGAAAAAAAGGGGGGAGCCGACAACAGGAAAATAACATGACAAGGATAAGTTAATACATACCAATTATAACCTTCAATGTTAGTGCTCTCAGTTCACCAATCAAAAGACACAGATGGGCATAATGGATCAAGCAGCAAGATCTAACAATTCATAGGCTGAAAGTCAACTGCTGGAAAACAATACTCCACGAGACAGGAACCCAGAAAAAAGCAGGAGTAGGTATTCTATTTGAAGACAAAGTAGATTTTGAGCCAAGACTGATTAAGAGACACAAAGAAGGTCACTGTATCCTTGTAAAGGAAACAAATGATCCAAGAGTGTATCAGTCAGGGTTTACTAAGGAAACAAATATAACATAAGATATGCAAGTGTATAAGAAATTACAAGTTTGGCTTACAATGGTCAGCCACAGAGTTGGATGAGGAAGCGTGCAGAGGGTGTCTACACTGTGGAGATTGAGGAGCCCAGCCCCAGGCCTGGAACTCACTGCAGTGTCCACGCAAGTCCATATCAGGAGGCCGATGAGTCTGTGAAGGAATACTGAAGAATCTATGACACAGGCCAGAGAGCCTATACCAGAAGGCTGAAGAGTCACAGGTGGAAGCCAAACAGTCTGCACCAGAAGCCAGGAGATGACCAAGCTGAAGGCGAAGATTGGTGCTCCTCTGAGGAACGAGCAGTCAGTCCTTCCTCATTTCCCTTTTATTGTATGTAGCTTACTAACCTTGGGGCGCGTTGGGGGAGTCTTTACAACGACACCATCTTCTCGCCTTCCTCTTGCACAGAATATTTACACAATAAGGACCCTGGTCCCCTGCTGGGTCACTTAGTTAAGCTTCTAAATTTCACAAGTTGATACAATGAGCAACATCCTAGAATGGTAAAGGCATATCCTTTACACCCCAGGATGTAGAATTGCTGAGTCAGTTAGTAAAGCTTCTAGACTTCTCAAGTTGACACAATGTGTCAACCATAACAAAGTGGAAGAGATAACAATCATAAATATATATTCAACAAATATTAGTGCACCCAACTATATAAAACAAATATTAATGAGCATGAAAAATCAAATAAACAATAATACAATTGTTTTAGATGATCTCAATACCACACTGTCACAAAAAGACAGATCAACTAGACAAAAAGTCAGCAATGAAATATTAGAACTGAACCAAACTTTTGAACCAAAGGACTTCATAAATGTCTACAGAGTGTTCCAACCTACAACACAGGGTACACATTCTTCTCAGAGGCACATGGAATGCTTTCCAAAATAGACCACATACTAGCTCATGGAACATGCTTACGTAAAAGCAAAGGATTTGAAATTACTCCATGCACATTATCATACCATAGTGCAATAAAATTGGAAATCAATGGCAACGAAACTGTAAGAACTTCATAACTTCATAGAAATTAAAGAACACCCTCCTAAACAACCAATGGGTCACAGGTAAAATTAAAGAACAAATTAGACCGTTTCTACAGTTAAATGATAAGGACAGTGTAACATATCTGAACTTATGGGGCACAATGAAAGCAGCCCTAAGAGGGAAATGTAGAGCAGCAAATACCCATATCAGGAAAACACAGCAAGTGCAAATAAACAATTTAATGATGAACCTCCAACTTCTAGAAAAAGAAGAGAAGGCTAAGCCAGAAGCTCATATGAGAAAGGAAATTATAAAGATCAGAGTAGAAATTAAAGTACTGGATAGGGCCAGGGATATAGCTCAGTGTCATGGCACCTGCCTGGCAAGCACGAGGTTCTGAGTTTGATTCCCTGTTCCCCCCAAAAAGCTGTAATGTATTGGAGACTAAAAAATTACAAAAAAAAGCAATGAATTGAAGAATTGGTTCTTTTAAAGATTAAATAAAATTGACAAACCCTTTTCCAACCTTATCAGAAAATGGAAAGACTCAAATCCACACAGTTAGGAATGACAAGGGTGAAATAAAAATGGACCCTGAAGAAATCCAGAAGATCATCTATACCTACGTTAAACCTTGTATTCTAATAAGATGGAAAATGCAGAAGAAATAGACAGATGCCTAGATGCATATGAATTACCAAAGCTGAATCAAGAAGATATAAAAATCCTAAATAAACCAATATCAATCAATGAAATAGAAGATGTAATTAAAACCTACCAACAAAAAAGCCCAGGCCTTGACAGAATCATTGCTGAATTCTATAAGAAATTTAAAGAAGACCTAACACCACTACATCTCAAACGCTTTAATGAAACTGAAAAGGAAGCAATACTCCCAAATTCATTCTTGGAAGCAAACATTACTCTTATACCAAAACTGGAGAAGGACCCAACTAAGAAAGAGAATTACAGGCCAATTTCCCTAAAGAACATAGATGCAAAAATCCTCAATAAGATACTGGAAAACAGAATGCAACAAATCATCAGGAACATTATACACCATGACCAAGTGGGATACATTCCAGGGATGCAGGGATGGTTCAACATACATATCCCATATTAACAGAGCGAAGGACAAAAATTGTATGATTATCTCACTCAATGCAAAAAAATCATTTGAGAAAATCCATTATCCATTCATGATAAAAAAAAAACCCTGAAGAAAATTGGAATGGATGGTCATTATTCCAATCTAATCAAAAGCCATGTATGACAAACCAACAGTTAACATCATACTAAATGGTCAAAACCTGAAAGCTTTCACTCTAAAGCAGGAACAAGACAAGGATACCCATTGTCTTCACTCCTGTTCAATATAGTTCTTGAAATATTACCCAGAGCAATTAGACAAGAGAAAGAAAGAAAAGGAATATAGATAGGAAAGAAGTTAAAATGTCATTATTTGCTGATGACATAATACTCTACATAGAAGACCCCAAAAACTCCACCAAAAGACACCTAGAATTAATAACTAAATTCAGTACCATAACAGGATACAAAGTCAACACTCAAACATCAATAGCAATCTTGTATGCAAAATGACATACTTACCGAGAGAGAAATTAGAGAAACATCTTTCACAATAGCATCAAAAAATACTTAGCAATTAAACTAACCAAAGAATCAAAGACCTCTACAATGAAAATTATAGTACCCTGAAAAAGTAAATTGAAGAGGATATCAGAAAATGGAAAGATATCCCCATTCCTAGATAGGTAGAACAAGTATAGTGAAAATGAAAACACTTCCTAAACTATTATAGAGATGTAGTGCAATCCCAAATGAAAATACCAATAGCATTCTACACAGAACTAGAGAAAACAATTCTAAAATCCATCTAGAACCAGAAGAGGCCTAGAATAGCAAAAGCAATCCCGGGCAACAA
>NW_004955594.1:122336-123629 GCF_000276665.1 Chinchilla lanigera
AGAGTTCATGAACAAAAACCAAACTGCATGAAAAATACTTCAAAAAATCAACAAGTAGGATCTCATCTTATTGAAAAGTTTTGAACATCCAAAGAAATCCCCAATACAGTAAAAAGAAAACCCACAAATTGGGAAAAAATTTAGCTAACTACCCCTCAGATGAAGGACTTTTACCTAGAACATACAAAGAATTTAAAAAATCAAGCCCCCGAAATTCAAAGACCCAATCCAAAAATTGGCTGCTGAGATGAATACACACTTCTCAGATGAAGAAATACTAACAGCGAATAAATATATGAAAAAATGTTCAACATCATTTCTCACTTGAGAAATGCAAATTCAAACAACACTGAGATCCCATCTCACCCGAGAAAGAATGGCGATCATCAAGAAATCAACCAATAACAAATGCTGGAGAGGCTGTGGGGGAAAAGGAACATTCTTCCACTGCTGATGGGAGTGTAGATTGGTGAAATCACTGTGGAAATCAGTGTGGAGATTCCTCAGAAAAGGATTAGAAGTCCGACTTAACCCAGCTCTTCCCCTTCTGGATATTTTCCCAGAAGAATGAAAAACATCATACCACAGCAATATATGTGCACCCATACTTATAGCACCACAATTTCTCATAGCTAAATCTTGGAAACAACCCAAATGCCCATCTACTGAGGAATGGATAAAAAAAGATGTGATATTTTCATACAGTGGAGTATTACTGAGATATACAAAAAGATAAACTTGAGGCTCTTATAGGTAACTGGATGCAACTAGAGAACATACTCAAAAGTGAAAGAAATCAAACGCACATGTGTGAAGATTGTATTGTCTCCCTAGCATAAGAACTTGAAAGAGTAAATAAAACCCAAAACATATGATAGATATTATGAAAGGGAAAGAAATTTCTCAAAGGAAGGCACAATTGGGATGAGGGAAAGCAGAAAAAGAAAGAAAGAAGGGAAAAAAAATATATATAGAAGGATAGCTGGGACAACTGTTCTGCTGATGTTTAATGGTATATTGAAAGGAACAGTTAATGCTTAATTCTTTTAACAATTTTCATGCTTATATCTGGTAATCTGAACAAGTACTTTGAAGATAACAATATGCAATATAACAACAATTGGTAAATTCCTACTATCCTACTATTCCTACTATAACTCTGTATCATTTCTAATTGTTTTGTTTTTATTTTTATTCTCTTTTTAAAATTTATTTTAAAGACAAAAGAAGGAGAACATATTAACAAACAGATATCCATTTACAAAATAGCATAAGAACAATACAAACAATACT
>NW_004955594.1:129144-179482 GCF_000276665.1 Chinchilla lanigera
GAGGGTCTGGGCAAAGGCAAAGCACAGACTCGAATCCATGGGCCCTGAAGCTCCCAGAGTACTTGCTCTCTTGGCACAGGGTGAGTCGGGCTCAGAGAGTCTGCTCGCCTGGCTCAAAGAGCCTGCTTGCCCAGCCCCCACTTGGAGAAGTCCCCTGGGCCACTCAGTCCAGATCTCCTCTCTGCCGCCACAGCGACTCAGTCTGTAATGTCGGCGGGGTCCTTGTCCACCCGTTCTGGCCTCAGGGATTAGATGGGAAGTACCTGGCCCTCTCTGCGCATTTCAGCTGGGAATCTTGGTGGTGTGCATCCAGCACAGAGTTGAACCCAGGAGCCCTGCCACTCCCGGAGAACTCGCTGTCTTGGCGCAAGGCGGGTGGGGCTGGGGGAGCCTGCTCGCCCCCCCCTCCGTCCCCTGGGCCTCTCTGCGCCACAGCAACTCAGTCTGTAATGTCCGCGGGGTCTTTGTTCTCGCGTTCTGCCCTCAGGGATTAGATGGGAAGTACCTGGCTCTCTGCGCGCGTTTCACCTGGGAATCGTGGTGGTGTGCGTCCAGCACAGACTCAACCCCACGAGCCCTGCCGCTCCTGGAGAACTTGCTGTCTGGGTGCAAGGCGTGCGGGGCTCTGAACGAATATTTGATAACGTTAACAAATAGTTGTTATCTATAAATGTGATATCTTTAGATGCAATTAAGAAATACTTATTTTAAATATTATACTGTTTTGTTTTAAAATGAGTCTGCATCATGTACAGATGCCCATTGAAATATTTATGGATGAAGCAATATATCTTGGTTTTGTTTCAAAACAAGGGGCAGTGAAGGAGTATATACCAGAAACAAGACAGGCTAAAAAATCTAGGTTTGGGGATGCAGCAATTAGGTGCATGATGGTACTGGTTGGGTGAATTTTTTTTTTTTTTTTTTTTTTTTTTGTACCAGGAATCAAACTCATGACCTCAGGCTTGCCAGGGAAGTGCTTATGCTGCTGAGCTATATCCCCAGCCAATGTACTGGTTGATAAGACACAGAAGCCACAGACAAGTTTTGATCAGTAGAAGGGGACTATCAGACTGGAAGTTTTGTTTTTCACACATTAAGTTTGAAATACTTACTAGACATAAAAGGGAAGATTGTAAGAAGATAATTGGATATGAGAATTAGGTGCTCAGCTGAGAGATCAAGTTAAAAATCTAATTTTGCATATTTTCAGATTCTATACTTTACACTCTCTTTATGTGACCTCACTTATCCTTATGTCTTTAATACCTCCTAGATAGGTAGATATCATTATTTTATGTAGTTCTTACCACTTCTATAGAGAGTGTCAGTTTATCCAGCTCTGTTGAATGATCAGTTAGCAATACTCAACTTTTAAAATTTGCTTTTGGTATTGGGGATTGAACCCAGGGCCTTTACACTGAGATACATTCTCAGCCCTTTTTAAAAAAATTTATTTTGTGACGGGATCTCATTAAGCCACTAAGTTGCCCACATTAGGTTGGAACTTGTGATTCTGTTGCCTCAGCCTCCCAAAGTGGTAGGATTCCAGGTTTACTCCACCATGTCCAGCTAATACTCAAATTTGACTGGGTTACATTTTGATAAATCTAGTATAAGGTGAAAATACTGTAAGTGGAAAAGACTTTTAGTACACCTAACCCTCTGAACATCATAGCTTATGTTTGTGCAAAGCATGTTAACCTACAGTTGGGCAAAATCTTCTAACACAAAGCCTATTATATAATACAGTGTTGGATATCTCATGAAAAGACACAGGTGATGATTTCATAGACACGATAGGGTGCAAAAACACAATATCCAAATACTACTGGCAAGCAATGTACTGTCAATGGTTTAGCCTTGTGGTTACATAGCTGACTGGGAGCTGTAGCTGGTTGTGGCCACCAAGCATCTGAAGAGAGTATTTTACTGCTTATCACTAACCTGGGAAAAGACTAAAATTCTAAATTTGAAGTGTAGCTTCTAAATACATATTTTTTCAAATTATTGTAAAGCTGATAATTTGTAAGTCAAACCACTGTAATTCAAGGAACATCTGTAGTAAAAATAAAATATTCATTACCAATGACCGAGCAATTCCATTTCTCTGCTTCAAGTCTAGAATAATTGCACATGGATAAAAACAGGAATGTGAAAGTCAATACTTTTTATATACACCAGTAATTAACTAGCTGAGAAAGAACTCAGGATTTCATTCACAATTGTTTAAAAAAAACACCTAAGAGGGGCTGGGGATTTAGCTCAGCGGCAAAAGCGCCTGCCTGACAAGTGCAAGGTCGTGAGTTCGGTTCCCGGTACCGGAGAAAAACCAAAAAAGAAAAAAAAAAATAAATAAAAAAACACCTAAGGATCAGTCTAAACCAAGAGGTGAAATATATCTACAATGAAAATTTTATAACATTAAGGAAAGAAATTAGAAGATTGAAGTCCTTCCAAGTTCAAGGATCAACAGAATTAGTACTGTTAAAATGATCGTATAACCAAAGCTGATCTGTAGATTCAATTAAATTCCAATTGAAATACCAATGGATATTCATCACATAACTATAAAAAAGAATCCTAGAACTCATAGGGAAATACAAAATACCCAGAATAGCCAAACAATCCTAAGCAAAAAGAGCAAGACTGGAGGCATCACAATACCTACTTTTAAATTATATTACAAAACCATAGTAATGAAAACAGCAGGGTATTGGCACAAAAAAAGATACATAGACCAACAAAATAGAATGGAAGACACAAAAACAAATCTATACACCTACAGACATCTGATTATGTACAAAAGAACCAAAACTATAAGTTGAAAAAAGACAGCCTCCTTAACAAATGGTGCTGGGAAAACTGGGTCCTTACTTCTCACCCTGTGCAAAAATTAATTTGAAGTATATCAAAGACCTAAGTATAAGACCTGATACTGAAAACATAGGGGAAACAGTTGCATCCATAAGCACAGGCAAGCAGGACTCCAATAACACAGAAAATAATAGCAAGAACAATAAATGAGACTACATCAAATTAAAAAGTTATCTTGGGGCTAGGGATTTAGCTCAGCAGCACAGTGCCTGCGTGGCAAGTGCAAGGTTGTGAGTTTGATTCCTGGTACTGGAAAAAAAACCCAAAACATAAAAAATAAAAAAATAAAAAAAGTTATCTTGACTTTTTTTTGTACTGGGATTTGAACTCAGGACCTTGCACTTGCTAAGCAGGCACTTATGCCATGGAGCTATATTCCTGGCCCCTTCTTAACTTTAAGGAAAATAACAGAATGAAAAGACAGCCTACAGAATGGAAGAAAATATGTGCCAGCTGCTCTTCTGGAAAAGGATTTCCAGAATACATAAAAACTCAAAAACCTTAGCACCAAAAAGGCAAATAGCCCAACCAATGAATGAGCAAATGAATTTAATAGGTGCTTCTCAAAAGAGTACAAATGGCCAATAAGCATGTATATGAAAAAATGTTTAACATCCTTGGCCGCTAGGGAAAATCAAATCAAAACTACATAGAGATTTTCTCACCCTAGTCGAAATAGCCATCATCAAGAACTTAAAAAATAGTAAATGCTGGAGAGGATGTGTGGAAAAAGAGGCACTTCTGCACCACTGGCAGTAATGTAAATTAGCACAGCCCCTATGGAAATCAGTGGTCTTTTTTTCTCAAACAACTCAAAATAGAGCTATCATTTGATCCAGCTATACTATTTCTTTGTATATACTCTAACAAATTAAATTCAGCATATCATAAGTATATTTGCATACTTGTGTTTATTGTTGCACAATTCATAATGGTCAATATTTGGAACCAGCGTAGATACCCATCAGCAGATGAATGGACAAAGAAAATTTCATATAAATATACACAGTGGAGTATTGTTCAGCTGTAAAAAACAATGGAATTTTGCAATTTGCTGGAAAATGGATGGAACTAGAGGCTATTATTAAGTGAAATAAGTCAGAATCAGAAAAACAAATACCCTACATTCTCCGTAATATATAGAATCTAAAAAAAGGATGACATGAAAATAGATGGGAGACTATGATTAGATTAGCAAAATGGAAAAAAGAGAGGGAGGAGGGTGTTGTAAAGGAAGATAATGGGGGGATGAATATGTTCAAAATATACTTATTGAAACCCAACATTTTGTAAAATTAATAGCTGCTAATAATAAAAGCCAAAACATTACAAAATAAAATGTTTACTGAAAAAAGATCTTGATATATGCTTGAGGACATATCAAAAGCTTCTATGCATAGGATTTCTCTCAAAAAGCTTATGATTATTTAAGAGAGACATTATTAACAACTAAAAAAAAAATAGAGTGCCAAAAAATAATAGACATGTATATGGGTGTTCTCACAGCCATGCCTGTAATAGCAAAACATTTCAAACAACCCAGTATCTACCAGCATGGGAGTGGTTATGAGATAGAAGAGAAGCTCTGTTTTCCTCTGCCAGCAGGATGGGGTGTGGTTTGGCCAGAGGCTGTCATGCTTATCCCCCTTGTTTCCCTTCATTCCCCTCACCCCTACCCAGTGGCCTCACATCTTTCCTGGTTATTTAGAGACTACTCTCCTCTAGGCCACTCTGACATGAGTGCAGCTCAACTGTCAGCTCCCTCCACTTGAAACACTGCTGCTGCCTCTTTGAAGAAGGAAGGGACACTCTGGTGTGGCTAAGATCAGGGAGGGATAGATCTGGGTCCATAGTTAACATCCCTAACCTCTGGGACCCCTTATTAACTGTGATGAACACAGCTAGTTCTCCCAAAGATTCCATGGTTTCATCCCTGCCATTTTCCGTAGAGATGTGACAGCTGTCAGTCATACAGCTGGCATCACCCCACCCCCTAACTGAATTGCCACCATGACAGCTACTTCTGTCCTGGAATCCTGTACCCATTTGTATCAGTCATGGGCCTGTGTTTGGATCAGTCAGCAGGCCCAGATTTCAACCAATCACAAGCCTGCAGACTTGGACCAATCACAGGTCTACAGCTGCTGTAAAAGCAGTACTCCCCAAACACTTCTCCAGTTGGTCTGAATGGCTCCCTCTAGTGTACTGACCTCTGTGCTATAACACACAGTCCTATTCAAATAAAAACTTGCATTTCTCTTGTAAGCCTGTGATTTATTTCTCAGGTAATGGGGACTCCAAATTTCCTGTACATCTACTCAGTGTGGACAGAGCAGTTGTCTCAAAAGAAAGCAATAAACATGAGGAGCTATTAGCCTTGAGGAGCTTCAGAGACCAGCAGCCAACAAAGATCAACAACAGAGTTCAACACCCGGAAGAGTCCATCTGGCATCTGGCACATGCTGGCACCAGTGGTAGAGACCAGCACCCCACTGAGTCAACCTACAGCATCTAGCATATAGGATGGCAATGGCCAGGAGTGGCAGAGTCTAGCAGCTGGCTGAGTGGAGCTGTTGGCATCATCTAACATTTTCTGGTGGCATCAGGACCACTAGCAGGGCTATACTTTGCTGATTCATGATTTTCATCTGAATCAAGCAAAAGGACTTTCAACCAATTGCTATTTAAATTAAACATATTTCTATACTATGTAGTAAATTATGCAACCATTTAAAAATGCAATATATCTATGTGTACTATAATTAAAAGATCTCCAAGATAGGTTGTTGAATAAGAAAGGTAACTTACAAAGGAATACTTCTATTTTCACTTTTGTACCATTAAGGAAAATCCCATGCATGCACATGCGCTTATATGTATATTTGTATATATGTATGAGAATGTTAAAAATATGTATAATAATATACAAGAAACAGCATTATCTGTACTTAGATAAGATACTAGGTTTAAGTAATGATCAAGAGAACTTCATAGTTTTATGAGTAATTTTAAAATTTTAATATGGGAAGATATTTACATATTATAAACACTATTTTTCTTATTTGAAAGAGTAGAGTAATTACATGACACCATCTTGGACTAAATTATGTCAAACTGTACAGTGAAGTTGTTACCAGGACAGATCTTGGAGCTAGGCTTCTGGACTTTAAATCCTGACTCTACAATTTGGTTTCACTATCTGTCTGTGCTTGAGCAAGATGTGTACATTCTCTCTGCGTCTGTTTCCTTGTTTTGGAAGTAACTGTATTAATTCAAAAGGTTGTAGTAAAATAACATATGTAAGAGGCTCTAAAGACTACAGAGCACCTACCAAGTGATCATTAAGTCTTGGCTGTTGTTATTATTACTGCTATTTCCATTTATAAACAGGCTTGTGATTAGGTATATTAAAGGTACCTAGATACTGTTCTTGTGAATAAGATGATAAAATATAGGCTGAATAGTATTTTCACTATAACCATGGCAGATTATGTCATGAAGCATTGTGCCTACATACTATGTGCAATTGTGTCCAAAGTATTTTCTTTTGTAGACTGCTATCTGTTTGAAAAGCTACAGTGTGGTTTCCAATGATTGTGTAAATGATTTTAGATGAAATAATGAAAAAATAAAACTTTGAATGATATAAATTTTCAGAGTACTACACATTTCATCAATAACATGCAGAGTTTAATGTAACAGAATGGAAGAGTTTTTTCTCATATACTGAAATAATCTTAAATTAGATCTTAAAAGTTTCTCATTCAGGCCAGGTGTGGTGGTGCACGTCTGTAATCCCAGCAGTTGGGAGGTTGAGGCAGGAATATTGTTGTGAGTTCTAGGCCAGCCTGGGCTACAAAGTGAGCTCAAGGCCAGCCTGAACTGCACAGAGAGACCCTGTCTCAAAACAGGCAAAAAAAAAGTTTCTCATTCAATATCCACTAAATACAATGATACCCTTGTCAGCATCCCTAATAAAAATCATTATTATTTTTTCATTTTTTGCTTCTGTCCTCTATATCTTCTTAAATATTGTTTGGAATAGGGGACTCATACAGTGAGTCAGCCTATTCATTTGTTGAATAGGTAGAACTGTATACTTTTATTGATCTGAAATTGACAATTTTATGATCTTAAGAATGAGCTCCTTTTCCTGCTAAAGACTCACAAATCAATTCCCTCTCACCTTTTATATTACTACTTATTGGATATTTGCAGACAGTGATCCTACCACCATAGAATCATTTTCTCAAGCTAAAATGACTTCATCTCTTTGATTTCTCATCCTTTCACCCTCCTTACCCTCTGGACCAATTCCAGTTTAGTGTTGCTCTAGTTAAAGTGTAAGGCTTAATATTTTTGTTGCTGGAAAAGTACATCCATTTTTTCAACTCATCACTTTTGCAAATATCTAGAAATAATCTGGGGCAGTTATTCTTCTAATGACCCCACATAATTAACCCTTATAGTGTCTAATTAAAAATAAACATATATCATTGTCCCTGTGTTTCCCTGTGGAACTGTTCTAATTCATCTTTGTCCTCTGGTTACTACTTTACATAAGATATCCATAGGGCAGTTAATTTTGGAAACACATATGATAGAAAATTGCAGTTCAGCTTTTTTTCTTAATTCTCAATTTACTTTCAATCAGTCCTTCTGGTTAAACCCAGGGATAATTTTCTTATACCTATTTGTTCATCCATGCCTAACCCTATGTACAAGCAATAATGCAAATAAAACCTATAAAATAGCATGATTTAGGTTAAACCATCCTCAGGCCTACTCAGTTTACACCTCGGAACCTAGGCGACAAAGGAAACCTTGGCATATTCTTTGTCAAAAGCAACATACTCCTTTGGATTGGAGATATCAGGGAGGCTATAACAGCATGCCTGAGCATGTATCTGGAGGCCCTCTTATACCTTTTGGTTGTAACGTTCTGATTCTTAGAGAGCCCAG
Source organism: Chinchilla lanigera (assembly GCF_000276665.1). Taxonomy (NCBI): domain Eukaryota; kingdom Metazoa; phylum Chordata; class Mammalia; order Rodentia; family Chinchillidae; genus Chinchilla; species Chinchilla lanigera. The sequence goes on from NW_004955594.1 coordinate 136,984, forward strand.
AATTTTTTCTTTTGTTAGTGTGGTGGATGAGCTAATGGTCAACTTGTAACACCCAGCTGAACTGAATCAGCGTGGTTTTGTGTGTGGAAGACCCACCTGAGGATTGCTGCCAACAGCATAAAAGCAGAACTGGCAGAGAAGATTGTGTGTTGTTGATTCTCCTGGAGAAGCTTGTCATTGTCAGAGGAGTTCAGACCTCACTGTCTCTGAGGATGGCTGCTGTTCTCTTTGAGGGAACTCTGGTCCTTACATTGAGCATCACTTCCTGGCTCCAGTGCAGGTCCCTGAGCCTGCTGGCAAAGATTCTTCACCCCACTGGCACAGATTTTCTAGCTTCCACCACTGACCTTTGGGAATTCCCAGTGCAGATCCTTGATAAGACTTGCATGAGACATTGTCATGGGCTCTAAGCCTCCAGCTGTATTCATGGAGGACATTGCCATGGGCTCTAGGTTTTCAGCTGGAATTGTGCAGGACATTGTCATGGGATCCAGGCCTTCAGCTGAATTCTTTGGGTCTCTAGAAAATGGACAGATCTCTTGCACTCCTCTGCATTTGACTTTTTGGGTGAATGTTATAAAATAATCCTATATACTATGTGTCCTGTATTAAATCTATTTCCTTGCAGACCCTGACCACAACTATCAGGGTCCCTGTATTTAGGGTCATTTTGTTCTGGTGCTTTAAAATGAAACTCCCAAATGGCTTACTGAGTAACTTCTAAACATTGGGGCTACATCCTTGATTTCTTCTCTTCTCTGTCTACATTTATTTCCCTCCCTAAATCAGTCTAATAGCTTTAAATACTATCTATATGCTGATGATGCAAAATATATATCTTCTGTTCAAATCTCTACCTTGAATTTGGCCATCCATTAAGTCAGATTCATTCTTAGGTAACTCCCTTTAAAGTCACAGGATGGCTACTGGTACTCATGAAGACTGTATTCTTCCTTCTTGGTGTCTAGTAGAAAGCAGATCTAGTAGAAAGCAGATCTTCCCACATTCAAGAGTTTATCAAAATGTTTTCTATAATAAATTTATATTACTTTGTGGTATTTTATGTTAATGTATTAATTTGGTGAATTGTTTTTTATATTCCCTCATACTGAACCACCCTTCCATCCCTAGCATGAAAACAATCATAGATTTAATTAATAATATTTCATGTAGGATTTATGGACATGTCATTTTCCTTTCACAAAATATTTTTCTCTGGTTTTTGGTATCATGGTTATGTGGCCTTTTCATGAGAAACCACTTTGAAGATATCAATATGTAATACAACAAGCATTGTTAATTTCCTACCACTTTGTTTGTAACTCTGTATTGTCTGTACTGTTCTTTTGCTATTTTGTAAAAGGTTGTCTGTCTGTTAATGTTTTCCTCCTTTTATTTTTAAAATAAAATAAAATTTTAAAAAAGAATAACTTAAAGAGTATTTTGTATTTACTCTTGATAGGAAAAGTTTTATTAAAATGAGGATAATCTGTTTAAAATTTAGTAAAACTTGCCAGCAAGGCCATTAGAAGCAGATATTTTCTGTGTAGACATACTTTAAAATATTGCTTTAATTCATTATAGTTCAAGAGCTACTCAAAATTTTTTATTTTGGGTGGGTTAATACTAATAACTAAATTCTTAGTGGTGATAAAAATATCTTCTAAATTCTTCTGTGAAGATGTTGGAGTGGTGAGTAGCAGAGAAATAGCATCTCTGAGATTTACTATCCAGACACTGGAATATAGCAATGTGAGGAAGAAAAGGAGGGAAGTTGGTCCTCTGTAACCAGCTAGGATTTGAAGTGAGAATTGAAACCCACAGGGAAAGCAGACAGAGAGATCTCAATGCAGAAGAAGCAAGTGGCAAGTGGTGCTTTCTCCCTGAGCCCTGAATCACTGTGTGGGAAAAGTAGCTGGAACCTGGAGAGACACAGTGACTACTGGCAACCCCAGAAGTCTTCACAGAGAAATGCACCAGTAGAATGGAGCAGTGGGTGGAGTGGACTGCAGTGGCTGGTGACTTTTTTGGGTTCAGACATCCTCCAGGAAAGGTTGATTGGCCAGTAGCCATCTTGGAGAGGGACCCACAGAGCTCAGAACTCAGAGCAACTGTGGGCTGGCTCCATCTAGTGGTTCCCAGTGTCATGGTGAGGCAGAACAACTAGCTTCTTACCATTTTGCTCAGGATTAGAAATATGTAAATAAATTTGAGATTATAATTTTAATAAATATTCTGGGATATGTACATTAACAGACATTCCTAAGCAAATTTGGACATATTATGACTGTATTCAAATAAGCACTTTTATACTAAAAAGTAGATTTTAATAGTTAAAAGCATAAGAGTCTTTACAGTCCTGCTTCCTGGGTTCAAAACCAGACATAGAATGGTTAAGCAACTTGAAAAAGGTGTTTTAGGGCATGGTGGACACAGATGTAATCTTTCAGATGAAACTAATCAAGGCTGGTTCTTCTATCTCACACTGTCCTGTTTGTTATTCTGTTTATTTGCTGATTCTAAGTCATTGTTGCTTCTAGACATCAGTTACTCTAACTTCTTGTTCAATTCAATAATTACCCTTTATTCTACTTCTCAGCTTTATTCTCTATGCTGTTTTGAGGAAGTTTCTTGAAGTAGATTTAAGTTTCTCCTACTAATATCAGCTATGGCTAATATCACAATCAAATCTGACCCTTCATTCAGATCTGCAGACTAAGTAATTTCTCATTCTGTCCACTTACTACATCATGCAGCTCATCCCTTGGGCTGTAATGCTGATTATCAGGTAAAATACAAGCACTAATTCACAAAGAATTTGGGGGGTAATTTTTTTCTAGGAAATAATATAGGTCTGAAACAAACTCTTTAAACAACTCATTTTTTTCTGAGCATAGGTCATTGCATTTTAATTACCTGAGAAGATATTCCTGCCTGAGACAGATCTGGATTATAAGTGTCTACTATGATATTTTTAGGTGCCTTGATTTAGACTAATTCTTTGTCTTTCTTCTTCATCCTTAAAGCAGGGACATTTCAAGATGAAATGAAGATCTACTTTCTAAATAGATTTGTCTAAAACTCACTTGTAATGTGACATATAGAATTATCTAGTTTAATTATGGATTGTTTTTAATTCATTAGCATGGCTCAGATAAGACAATAAAGGAATGCTTCGTTAAATACATTTTTGTATTTAAAAATAACTCAGATACTTGAAAATCATTGGCAAAAATGAATGATGAATTAAGAATGTGGACTACCTATATCTTGTAATGCTAGCAACTACTTTGAAGATAACAATACTCAATGTACTAACCATTGTTACTTTCCTACTATCTTGTTTTGAAATTTTGTACCATTTTATTCTTTTTTCTTTAAAAGAAAAAAAGAGAAAAAGAATATGGATTATATTTTCAAAATAACAAAGACACAAGAGGATTATTTTATAAGTGGTATAGAATTCAATTTCTACCAAATAATGAAGGAGCCAATTGTATGATTCCTAGGGAAATAAAAATGGCCTTCTCTGGAAATTCCTACTATCTAGTATGGATAGTATACAAATGATTATGTATATCCTATTCTGGGGCTCTAAAATTTGGGAGATGCATTCCTTATAGTTACAGGTTACTATGGAAATTCCACATCCCCAGATAATTTACTTCCTCAGATCAGCCAAGTCAAAAATGTCGTCCTCCCATTTCTGGCTTCTATAGCAGAAGCCCCTCTTATTAGTAACTCTCTATCTTGGTTTCCATGGGTATTATCTTTCTGAAGAGAAATTTCTTTTTAGTCTTCCACTACTCCTAACCCAGACTGGCTTCTGGCATCCGTAAGTCCCACAGAAATAGTTGGCTAGATCCTAAAGCCAATGTTGACCGAGTATAAGTAATCCAGGTATTCCATTACTTTTATATTTCTTTTGTTTCCTATGCCAGAGAAGGAAAGTATGGTCTCTATCCTTAACTTATAATTTCAATTGCAACTGAAACCAAGTATATATCAAAAGCATATACAACCTAGGCGAGTGTCCAATTTTGATTCATGTTATCAGCTAGACACATCACTCAAATGATTATCTGTTGTACAGTAGTGAATAAAGGTAATAGTTAAGTATGTACACTTTCATGTCACTGGGGAAAGTGGATCTCAAATATTCTTGCCACAGAATGTGTCAAATGTTTGAGGTGATGGATGGGTTGGTTGACTTGATTTAGTCATTACATATTGTGTTCAAAATCATTGCTCCATAAATATATACAGCTATAACTTATCAATATATAATAAAAAACTTTTGTTTCAGAAAAGAGCCCTTACATTTGTTATGTATTAATTCCCTCAGGTATAACATTCCTTCACATTTATGTTAAATCTTTACAGTGAAATTGCTTCTGCTTTATTCTTACAAAATCTTTTCATTTTACAGTTGAGGAAAGCAAAGCTCCAGAGAAAGCATGGGGGTAAAGAGAGAAGTATCATAGTATCAAGACAAGAATTCTGGCCTAGGCATCTACAGACTTGGGTATTTCCACTGTATGCTTTAGTCACTAACTCACTGTGTGGTTATGAGTAAGTCTCTTCCCCTCTCTGGGCCTCACTATCTGCATTTATAGAATAAGATAATTAGGATTTCTCAATAATGTTTGCATATTACAATCACGAGGGAGCTTTGAAAAATGTGTTCTTCATCCCCATGTTAAAAGACTCTGATTTAATTGGTCTCAGGATACCATGATTTCCATAATACCACACTGACTCAGAAGAAGCTAATCCAGGGAAAACCACAAATCCAGTCTGGTATTTCTCTTTTTTTCTTTTGGTTTTTGGTTTTTGGTTTTTCTCCGGTACTGGGAACCGAACTCACGACCTTGCGCTTGCCAGGCAGGCGTTTTTGCCGCTGAGCTAAATCCCTAGCCCCGAGTCTGGTATTTCCCTCTGATGGAGAAATACCTTGTCATTTAGTACATGATTCTAATCCTACAGAACATTTCCTAAAAGGGAATTTGAAAGGCAGATAGTGTTTGTGGCATTATTCTAAGTTTGAACCTATAGGAGAGAGTTCAGGGATTCTCTCTCTCTGTCTCTCTGTCTCTCTGTCTCTCTGTCTCTCTCTCTCTCTCTTTCTCTCTCACACACACACACACACACAAATGGGAAAGAGAATAATTCTAAGTAAAGTGTTGTAAGAGATTGAAAATGAAGAGTGTTGGTATAAGTCAAGAACAAAAAGGAATTCAAGGGTACAACTGAACTGAGCCAAAGAATTAGTAAAACGTTATAGGTGAGAGAAACAACCTGATTATAAGCCCTTTTTTTTCTTGCACATGGTTAATTTTCTTTTCTTTATCTTTTTGAACCCACATTTGCTATTACAGTGATCCCTCACCTATCACAGGAGTTATGTTCCAGAGATCCCCGCAATAGGTGAAAATCCATGAAGTAACGGGGTTCACTGTCAGAAGGCGCAGAAGGAGCAGAACATTTTGGTAGCATCATAGGGCTTGAAATAAATTCAAACTTTTACGAAAATTTCACAAAAATACAATACCACAGAGCAACACCACGCACAGAAATCAGACGTGGATGTGAAGTGGACAAGGAGAGATGCTGAAAGTATGGGCACAGTGCAGGAGAGCAAACAGACCAATGCTATGCACACTGAGCCAGTCAGTGCCCTGGATACAGAACACAGTGCTGTGGTTGGTCGCCTTCCATTCCATCAGCCAATAGTGTGCCTTGTACAATCCTATGTTGGCAAACTTGCGCAAGCAGTAGTGGCGTACTGCATTCCCATTGTGTACAGTACGGTATTCATCTGCTGATGAAATACATACTGTATTTTATATTGACTTGATATTATTTTAATATGTTTGAATTAACATTTTTTATACTTTTATATTGTTTTAAATTTTTTAGACAAATTAAAATGATAAATATTATATAAATACCTATATACCATAAAATCCCACGATATAGCGAAAACTCCGCAATACAGAATTAGATATACTTTAAAAAACCTACAATACAGTCAAGCTGCAATAAGTGAACCGTGATATAGTGAGGGACGACTGTACTTCTTGCCACTTTTTTCTTTCTTTCAATACGGTTTATGTATGAAAACAGGCCTGGAGTCTTCTTATCAGAAAAGACCTTCACCGCCATTGAAAAAGGACCATTCAGAAAAAAAAAAATTTACACAGTAAAGCTATTTAGTCAACTAATCTCTGGTATTATAAAGGTTCCTTTTCTTGGATTTTTTTCCTCAGTGTTTTTGTCATCAGAATAGTAAATGTTTGAAGTAAGGATTAAAAGATAGTGTGGTGCCTTGACAACTGGTGGGCAACTTGTAACGTGCTGCTGAACTGAATCAGCGTGGTGCTGGGTGTGGAAGGCCCACCTGAGGATTGTTGCCAACAACATAAAAAGGAGAACTAGAGAGGAACAGATGGTGCTGTTAATTCTCCTGGAGAAGCTTGTTACACTGGCTTTCCTGCTATGAATTCAGCTGTTATCATCAGAGGAGCTCGGGACCTCACTGTTGCTGAGGATGGCTGCGGTTCTTTTCAGGAGAGGTCTGGTCTTTACTTTGAGTGTCACTTCCCGGCTCCAGTGCAGATCCCTCAGCCTGCTGGCACAGATCCTTCATCCAGCTGGTGCAGATTTTCTGGCTTGCACCAATGACCTTTCGGCCTTCCTAGTGCAGATCCTTGATACAGACTTGCATGAGACATTGTCATCGGTTCTAAACCTCCAGCTGAACTCATGGGGGGCATTGCCATGGCCTCTAGGTCTTCAGCTGGACTTGTGCAGGACATTGTCATGGAATCCAGGCCTTCACCTGGATTCTTTGGGTCTCTGGCATGTGGACAGATTTCCCACACTCTTTTGCATTTGACTCAGGGTGAATATTATAAAATAATTCTATAAATTATGTGTCCTATTTTAATTCTTTTCCCTTGTAAGCCCTGAATGCAACAAAATTGGTACTGGGAGTGGGGCCACTGCTATGATGTTGTCTGGCCATGTGGCTTAAGAGCATTACAAATGAATTTGGAAAGTTTTTGAGAGACTGGCTGAAGAGACAGCCCCCATATGGTGTACACTATATGGGAGACTCTGGTCAGAGCCTGGAAAATCAGAGTACTGATGGAAATGCTGCCGGTTAAGATGAGGCTCAGAAGGTTTCTATTGAGAAGGACTGCATTGGCTGCTGGATCCCAGGTGGTATATGTTGTGCTTTGGCAGAAAGTTGGTCTGCATTTTGTTTTTGTTAGAGATATTGTCTGGGTGGCAGAAAAATTTCACTGCAGTCTGCTGTTGGGACAGTGGCATGGTTACCGCTGAGAGCTTTTGGCTGGATCTATGTTCACAATTTAGAGTGAAGAGCCAGCAGACTGATTTGAATCATTTGGCCAGAGGGAAGGCTCCAGTGGAGCTGTGGATTGCCAAGGTGAAATAGAAGAGAATGTGGTTGTTGAGATAGAATTGGACAGTAAAAAAATGAACTGAAGCCTTTCACCTGAAGGGAAGAGTGTATTTAAAATGCAGGAGATCCCTGTTTTTTAGACTTGCCATGTTTTGTTATTAAAAATTAATGGGAAGCAAAGATTGTGATTTTAATAGCTCTTTTAATATGATTTTAATGTAGTTTTTAAATATGCTAGTAATCAGGTTAATTAGTGAAAGTATTGTGGTTTTAATCTTGAATTTTGATCACTCTTCAAGTATTTTGCTTTTGATGTGAGAATGGGTGCAATAAGAATTGTATATATGTAATTGTTATATTAATGTAAATCTAAATAGACTAATACAAGTTAAGTTTTCACAAATCTGCTACTGGAGCCTCTGGTTTAAGGAAATGTGTGTGAATATCAAGTTGACCAGGGATGGATTGTGGTGGATTGATAAATGGTGGTCAATTTGAACGTTTAGAGGAAAAGGGCCAATGGAATCAATCTCTTAGTTTAGACTTTAGACATAGGTTTAAAATGTCCCTTCAGGATTCTAGTATGCTTCACCCCAGCTTCATCACAGTAGGAGAACATTCAGGTGACTTGATGTTAGAGCTCTCTATTAATAAAGCCAAAATATTTGCTTGTATGGCTATGTATTTTTTCTTCCTTAGTAACCTGTGACAAAAGGGTTAGTCAATTCTTCAAGGACTTGAGGGCTTCCAGATTCTTGTTATCTGTACCTTTCATCATGAAAAACATAACCCTTATCTGGTATAGTCGAAAGAATTTCCTACTTAGTTGCAAAATGACAACTTGTGGGTCCCCGTATTTTCCAAAAATTGGTCAAAAAATTTATCTGGGAACAACTTGGAATGCAGTAACAAGAAGGTCTCTAACAATAAGCAATGTCATCTCCAAGATTTCCTTCCTTGTCTTGTCCATCCTGACCTTTGAGAACAATAAAACATCCTGGCCTTTGAGAGAAACTGGTAGTATTGTCATGATACTTCTTAGGGTCAAAACAGGGATGTGGGCCTAAATTAGGATAACAAGACCAAGGATCTCTGTCTTATTAAATATTTTCAATTTTTTGACTAAATGTTCAAAAGGTATACTAATGACAATATGTGATCTAGCCTAAATCATCAGCCTAGATGACTAATTGAGGATCTGGAGGTTGAAAATTTTGGCTATATTCACTAATAAAAGCCTAGTGGATTACTGCAAAGCTTTAGATCTGAGCCACTAGAAGTCTGGGCTTAGAATTAAAAGAGATAAGAAAGACTACAATGGAGGTTCATGTAGGAAAGATGAGGAGCTTGGTCTGAACATGACATGTTTAAAATCTCTACTGCATATTGGCATAGAGATGTGAAATAGGCAGTTGGTTATATAAGGGGGGTGTTTAAAGGCATAATCCATGTTGGAGGAGTAATTCTGAGGGTTATTATCACATAAATGGTACTAAAAGAGCAGATGCTCAAGGACTTGAATATGAAGAGGTGAGGGAGATGAAGGGATCCAACAAAGGGGGCAGAAGTTGGTGAAGTGGAAGAAAACTCCTCAGATTGTGGTGTCCAGAAGTCAAAGTGATGAAAGGGTTTTTAGGAGGACAGATTAAGAAGCAGAATCAAATGCTCCTGAAGAGCCATGTTATTTTGAGGACTGCAAAGTAACCACTGCGTTTACTAAAGTGGAAGCCATTAGAGAAGAGTTTTTACAGACCATTTTGAGCAATAACCTGGTTTCATTATTTATGTAGAAAAGTGTTCCGATTTCTCTTACACTCATTTTCCTACATGAAAAAGCAAGAATTAAATCAATGGAATGCATTCAATGATTTTATGATCCTGCCCATAAATATGAAAGCATATCAATAAAATACTATTATCAACCAAATGCTTTGGCTTCATGTAAGAATGGTTCATAAGACACAGGGACCTAGTATAAGAATAAAATACTAGAAATCTTAGAATGTGTCTGTGATGTCATAATTAGTAGCAGAAATATTTTTAAAGTCAGTTGCTATGGTTTTAAAGGTATTCCCCAAAGGCTTATAGGTTAAAGGATTGATTACCATCCTGTGATGATATTGAGAGGTGGTGGAACCCTTTTACATTGTATGTGTATTTGTATTTGTATTTTTCGTGTGTGTGCTGGGAATGGAACTCAGGGCCTCACATATGCTAGGCAAGTACTCTGCTACTGAGCTACACTCCAACTCTGGAATCTTTAAGAAATGGTACCTAGTGGTAGAAAGTTAGGTCATTGGGGGCTGACCTTGAAGGAGATATTAGAGTCCTAGTCCTTTTCCCTCTCTTTGCTTCCTGGCCACCATGAAGTGAATAATCTCTTCTGCCATGTTCTCCCACCACTATTTACTGGTTTGCTACAGGCTTAAAAGCAACAAGTCAATCAATTATGAACTGAAACTTCTGAAACCATGAGTCAAATTAAACCTTCTCCTTTTTAATGTACATTATCTCAGATATTTTGTCACAGTGAGGGAAAACTGACAACACACAAGCCAACCAACAGATTTCTTTATTTTCATGTTGCAAAATACCTTTTTAAGCTGGGAGTGACGGCGCACACCTGTAATCCCAGCACTCTAGAGGCTGAAGCAGGGGGATCACCTTGAATTTGAGGCTAGCCTGAGCTACTTAGTGAGTTCAAGACTACCCTGAAGTACATAGCCAGACCCTGTCTCAAAAAAGCCAAAAAAATTCCCTTTAAAACCATTTATTCCTGAATTTATTAATGAATTTTCCTGCTATTATGCTGATTAAACCTAAATGAACATATATATATACTCATATAGGTACTACTTGATGACTTCAGTAAAATAGATTATCTTTTTATACTAATGAGGATATTTTCAAACTTTATGACTACTTTAATTGAACTAGAGTTTTCATTTCTATGTAATAAAGGTCCTTCAAGCCAATCCAGAGTATATTTCTGAGCAACATAATAAAACCTCTGCACTATAAATTCGGTAGATTGTCTCTAACTCACTTTAAGAGAATATAATTAGAGATATAAACATCAGGCTGGTGTAGCAATTTAAATTTATACAACTCCCTATATTCACATACGTGGCTTGCTATGTGTACTGGAGCAACAGTGCCTCTCCATTGCTGCTAAGGATACGTGTCTGGATGCCCACACATGCACTATCCAGAAACGCAGAGGAGTTAATATCACATGAGGAAGGAATTTGTCTAATGAGATGAAAGCTCCTCAATGAGTTGTTCTCTCTTTCTTTGATAGATAGGTTCTATAGAGATGTAGTAGTTTTATATGGTCTGTCATAAGGGATTGAGAAATTCGCTTGCCATGAAATAGATTGTAGCCAACTCAGACTCAGTGATACATCTCCTTTTTTGTTCTCCTTCTTTCCCTGCTATATCATTTTCCTTGCTCTTTCTTCCCTGGATTGCATATAAACTTTTGCTTCAAGAATCTATTTTCTAAGAAACCCAAGATAAGACATCTAGGTATGGAGATAAAGAACTCTGGAACAAAGTCATAATTTCACTAAAAGTCAGATTGTAATGCCACCATCTTGGGAAGTAAGGCAGCTAATTTACACCTGCAATTGTTGCTTAATTCCTAATAAGGGAGCACATCTATTGCAACTGTCACCCCACAGGTGAAGTGGAATTAGGGAAAAGACCATTCACAGTTTGAGGCTTGTTACTCCAAAACGTTTTACAATGTGCTACAAATTTCTATATGTGAATCTAGTACATGGACTTGAGAGTCAGACAACCTAGGTTCAAATCTTCACTCTACAATTTACAATTGTTAGCTTTGGAAAGCCACTTTACCTTTCTGTGCTTCAATTTTTTCATCTGTAAGACAGGGAAGGAAATAGTAACTACATCATAATGTGTGGACTGAATGAGTTTAATATACGCAATATGCTAAAAGTGATTAACACATAGTAAGCAGTATGCAAATGTTCACTATATTTATTATAGCTATTGTGATGAGGGCAGCTGGGCTGGAACCCAAGGGAAAACTCTTGGTTAATGTCACATAAAATGTACCAAGGGACCAATATGCGGAAAACAGTAGAGTTAGGGAGTAAGAGATGACTTAACTGCAAGAAAATGCCAAGCAGGAAATACCCTCCAAATATTTCTGTTTATACAGTACATGAGACAGAGTAGAAAAATAATGAAAACAGAGTCACTCTGCAGGGTTTAGAGTTCTTTTGTATATATTTTAAATATACATGTGCAATACATTAAAATATATAGATGTGTGAATATATATTTACATATATATATGTTTATATATATATATATGAAATCACAGAAGGGATACATAGGCACACTCACTCACACGTCCATGCGCATACCCCAACAGGACCCATCTATACGTAAACCAGATGCAGTCCATATCAGGCCAACTTGGACACAAGTTAAAGCCCTGACTCCGCAGCAGATTGCAAATTGCAACTGCAATCGTGTAACCCTTCAGTTCATTTTACCAAGTGTAAGGCCATTTAGAAATACACTGAGAAGAGCTCCTCCCCGTGTATAGCAGAGCCCAGGGCCCCTCTGGCAGTGCACAATTTGCCTGAGTAAGGACTGCAAGATTGGAATAGCAAGGAGTTATCAAGAAAGAGGGACTTATTTTGGGCCCTGAAACTAATAAGCAAACATCCATATAATAACTTTAACTCCAGAACAATGCACTAGTGTCAGAGAATCCTTAGATATCTGAGTTCTAAGTAAATTTCAGGCAGAAGCAGAGAAAAGTGTATGTTGCTACTCATCACCATCCAGCTTGACCCAGAGAACTGAGCACAACTTTTAGGGAAAGATAGATGTAAGGTATAATCAGGCAGACTTGTAAGATAAAAACAAGATACTTAAAATTGAAGGATCTAAAAGCAACATAAGAGGTTACAAGTATTGGTTTGGATTTATAAATGTTCCAAGAAGCCTAACCTTATATATGGCACCATTTGCAGCAATATCATTAACATTATTAATAATCATCATAACATATTTATATATACAAAAATAGAGCAAAGCAAGTCTAGAAGAGGAAATGTAAGTGAAGATGTGGGACTGTGTGCAAGCCAAATATCAATACACTTCAGGAAGATTCAGAACCAACAAAGATTAAGTGGCACATATTTATGTAGAACATATCCAGCAAAGGGACATGGATGTCCCTCCTTCTTCTCCTTGTGTATGATTATACACTTTTTCTCAACTCTCCACCCTGCAACACACATCCATGCACACTTTAAAAGAGATGATATATAAAGTTAGAGTCTGGAAGTCTTAAACTAAGTTGGAGCACCTTGATTTCAAGCAAGTGCCCTCAATCTCTGAATTCTTGGTGAACTTAGGATTCACTTACAGAGGAAAACTATATAATTCTCATGTCTTTTAGCAGCAGTCTTTAGGAGCCTACCATCATAACTGCAGCCTTTTCCCATTGAAAGGGGTTTGCAGCACAGGCTGTCTGTATTTTTAAAGAGAGAAGTCACTTCTCTATGTTATACATCTTTCATGTCAGTTTTTCACTGTTGCTGAAATCTAGGTTCTCAGGCAGCTGCCATTGCAGACAAAGCCAGGAGCAAGCACAGTGTGTGCAGCAAAGAGTAGATGCAATGGCGAAGATACAGCTTGGTTAGGGCTTCTTTTCCATACTTGAGCTTCTACAAGGTGACTGAGCCAAAGGTGATATCCACTGGGGGAAGCCTCAACACCTGATAGTTAATTAGCTACCCACCATGCACTGCAGAAAGACCGCCACAGTAACTTGGCATGGTTCCTGAAAAGTAATTGGAAGGGAATGGCTTTCTGTCATTGTTAATAAGAGTCCTAGGAAAAAGCCCCATGACTCAGTGTGGTGCAGGGGAGAAAATATTGAACTAAGTCAGAAAACCTGTATTCCAGTCTTGATTCTACTACTAATTCAGAGTGGCTTTGGGCAAGTCCCTTCCTATGTCCAGTTTCAGTTTTCCCATCTGTAAAATAAGGACAATGAACTAGATTAACAGTTAAGATTCTCTCCAGCTCTAAAGTTTTATAACTTCTTATGTCCACTTTTAAGGCCTGAGCCATGCAGTCTCAGGGCAGTTAGCTTCTAAGAGAGAACATACTTCTGTAATATCCTTTGCTTTGTTCATTTAGCTATAAAGCACGTCTGCCTTTGGCACTTGGGTCAGACATACAAAGTTATGAGCATCCTGATTTACTACCCTACTCAGCATGCTAGTGGAATCTGTCTGTACTATACATCGATTATTGGGAAAGAGAAAATCTCCAACTAATTAAATCTGGAAATGTAAGGTAACTCAATCTCATATGCTCACATACAGGTGAGTGTGGTTGTGAATGCACACACACACATCAGAATACAACTATTGCTAGCAATCAGTCCATTACAGTAATCCATTTCCCTTAATAAAAATTAGAAAATAGTATAGCATAGCAGAGTTTGGCGTCTATGGAAAAACAGCACTTTTGGACATGTTAGAGAAAGGACAGGTAGAGAGACACGAATATAGATCAAAAGATAAAAATACAGCAAACAGGACTAATCTAAAAGACCGGGAGGAGTAGAAAGGAAAACACAGAGAGAGAAAAGAGAACAAGTAAAAAATAGGCTGAGAATGAAGAAGGAAGGAAAATAGAATAGGATAATGAAAGAAGAGAAAGAGAAAGAAGAGACAAAAGGAATAGAGAAAAGAAGGGCAGTAAACAGGGAGACAAGGTCATATTCCCTGGAAGGTTGAACGCTGTTCCACATGTACCTGTGAAAACCATCGTAGAAGAAAGCTTCCAAAGGCACTGTGGAAAGCAGAGTGACAATCAGAGCCTGCACCGAGAGGCATTGCACTGGGGAGCCCCTAAACCTCCACGTTGCTGGCTCTGTCAGTCCTCAGTGTCCAAACCTCATGCCCATATACAGCATCACCTGAATTTGCCAGAACAGCCATAAGGGCTGATCTGGTGGGGTAAAAAGGTTGAAGAGGATTGGAATAGATACTGTGAAAAATAACAAGTTATCCTGCACCAGGATGTACTTTGCCATTCCCCTGACGCTACAGGAACAAAAGGGGTGAGGCCCTAACTTTGGCTAGTTTATTACTCCTCCCCCTCTCCAAAGATGAGGCCGATGCTTTACTGATGGGGAGCAGAAGGAGAAAGCTCTGGATCCATCTTGTAGGAAGGTCATACAGACTTTTCCTGGGCCTTGGGGAAGGGTGCACTACCAGAAGAGATTTTTCTGCACACAGTGTTGGTGTGCCTCTTACAGCGGCAGCCCGGTCGCCGGAGGCTATCATAGCCCTGCTGGCACAGATGGAGGCATCCACGGGTAGGCAGGTAGCAGCACAGGCAGGGTAAGAAGAGGGAGATCAGGCTCATGGCTGCCCAGCGGACAAAGCAAGAGCTAGGCCCACAGGAGCAAGGCTCATCAGCGCAGTTGTCTTCATCATCGGTGGAGCAGTGGTAGAAGAGGCCCTTGACACAGCAGAGGCAAGTGCCATAATCAAGGAGGCTCTCAGCAGAGCAAAGGCAACGCTGGTTGCACAGCCAGCAGGAGGGGAGAGGGCGAGCTGCTGTGCAGGGGACACACTTGCAGCGCCCACACTCCTCGCAGATGAAGAGGTGCTCACTGGGGTGTCCTGCAGATTGCTCAACTTCTCCCTTCAGAGCACCATCAGCCTTTGAGTGGGCCCCTGCTCCAGGCTGGGTTCGGATGATGGACTGGCCTGAAGGTGAGGGCGTAATGCTGGCCAAGAGCCTTTGATCAGAGGCAGTGGTGCTATGGGACATTGAGCTGGCAATGCTAGATTGGCTCAGATGCTGAGGCAAGGGCTGCAATTGATGGCACTGGCTGAGACTGCGGGGGATAGCATTAGGCATGTTAGCCAGGGACCAATCAGATTTGTGGGTTTGTACAATAAGGGAAGGACTAGAGAGGGCCTGTTTACAGGGGGCTGGAGGTCGTTCCACATAATCATTGCTAGCATGAGTAGAGCGCAGCTGTTCAATAGGCAGAATTTGTTGGAAATCATCTATCACTGTGGCATCCATTTTGCCTTGATTTTTGAGCTCTGAGTGGTTTTAGGTCAGAGTGGCACTTATGGTGATAAGGAGGAGCCCTTGTAGTTACATGGATCTCAGGGCACATCAGAAAATCCTAGGAGAGAAGGAATAGAAACAATAAACACAGGCATAAGTGCTTTTCAGAGAACCAACAAAGGTCAAGTCCTATTACTACCACTACCTTTAATCACTTTTAAGTAATATTCATGCTGTATCTTTATTTTGGAATTGACTATCTACTTCTTTACAGACTAGACTGGTCATTCAATCCAGGTTATAAAGCAATTTGGGAGCAAATATTAAATCAATGATTCTTTTCATATTCCATCATAAAAGCAGGTTCACAGGAGCAGCTAGTTCATTCCAGGTTTTGCTAACAGAGAAATACAGGCCTTGAACATCAGAATTCTAATAAAAACAGAATGAAACATTAAATGCAGAAGTCACTTCCTAAGGCAATCCCAAAGCGAAACAAAACACCTCAAAATTCTCCCGTGAGAAATTGCTCATATATGTATGTGTATGTATACAATCAAAAATTCTCACTTCAGTGAAATTTATGACAATGAGAAAGCACAGAGAAGAAAAGACATTGCTTGATTCAATGCATGCAGACATGCAAGCAAGATACAATAATGACAGATATGGCAGAGACACGGCAGAGAAATAGGAATTAGGCTATTAGTAGAATAATAGGAAAAAACCTTTTCAAGAGTGAAGGAAACCAACACTCTATAATTTTGCAATTCTCCTCACCTTACAGTGACTTTAATTTATTGGGGAGGTGATTCTTTTTAAATGACACAGTGCCTCCAAAGTAAAAATTTTTTGGACACGGAGTAACACTGGAGTTAATGAACTACAGAGAACTCTAGAAAGCAAGTCCTGAATTATTTCAAACATCACTTGTAATTGTAGTTATTACCACCCTAGTCAATTCTATAATGATGACATTTATCAAGAAGACTCTGCTTGGGGTTGCTTTTCTTTAACTTTACCTTATACCAAAAAACCTGATTTCTTAAAGAGTAACAATACTATTATGCTATATTTTAGCTAAATTGAATAGCTAGAAAACATACGCTCACATTTCCACTGTGCTGCAAAGAGTTGGATAGTCATACTCTTAAGGGATCTGAGGAAGCCTAGAACTAATAGTGACCAAAAGAAAAGTATTGTACAAATACTAGATTGGAGCTGGAAATGCAGTTTAGTGGTAGAGTACATACTTAGCATTCCCAGTACAATAAAAACAAAAACAAATAATAGACTGCTGTATCATACTACCTAGAAGATTGAACAGCAAAAAGTACATACCTACACACAAATCCAAGAGACAACATGAAGTTATCAGTACTTAGTAAACAATACCATGAATAAAGAATATATTTAAAATCTATCAGATTTTAGACTTTCTCAAAGTAGATCAATTACTCATACTAATATGGAATGAATAGCTTGAATGTGTAATATAAATGAATGAGAGAGAAAATAGTGGCAGGTTAGGTTTCGCTAAGAAAGCAAACATGACACTGCAATGAGCTCAACTCAGTAAGAAGAAAAATAATGATATAGTACCTAAAGGACCCGTGGTTAATGACCAGACTTAGGTAACTTCTGAAGCTATATCCCCATGTAAAGATGATTAGCTGAGTTTACATCAGTTAATTTTTGAAAAGAAGATTTAATTTGGTTAACAATAACATATTTGGCACAACTCATCAAAAAATTATTGTGAAAATTTCACTTAACTAGTTGTTTTGCTGTTAAATAAATTCAGCAGAAATCAATGCAGATGAACACTATGGAGACTCCAAGACTCAACTATCTATGTTACATTTTCAAATCTCATCAAATCACTTACTTTTTCAAGGCCTCATTTTCATTTTTATATAATTATAGGAGTGGACTAGGTGATGCCCAAGGTACTTGCCCTATCATGGTCTATATTTCTATAGCTATGCAATTTGATAAAAAAATTCTTTTCACCCATACCTTTTACATCTTCAAGTCTTTAGTGTAAGCTAGGCAATGTGTTCTTGGGTTTTGGGGGAATTCAAAAGCAAAAATGTATGTCTTCTTCATTTACTTGTACTCCAAGTCCCCTGCAACCTCCCACCCCTACATTTTCTGCACCATTATAGATCCAGGATTGGAAAGGAACACACAGTTTTCATTTGGACATCTAAATAAATAAGAACACATTGTTCAGCTGGTTTGGAAGGTATATGTGGATGTGGGAGGTTTGGACTGTGAAGAGTCTTTTGACAAATTTATAAGATATGGATTTATGTCCCATTTATCAGCTAAAGATTGTGTGGAGTTATTCAAATCCTTTATACTGTAAGCACAATAATGTATATGGCAGATGCAGTTTAAACTCCTTTATTTACCAAAGGATATTAGATTCAACACATATTAGAAATTTCAAGAAGCAATGATTCAAAAGAAGTTAGTTACACAAGGTCTCATAGTTACAGGAGATATTTATGTGGTATTTCAAAGACAGGATTCCAAGGATGTTACTAGGTACCTTAGGGATATACCCAGAAGGTTGAAAGCTCAGATTGGAAGAATCTAGGTCATAATACTAATGACTCAGAACCAATAATGAGAACCATGTTCAAAGAGGATTCTGTCTGGGGAGCAGAAGGGTACATGATGTTTAGATTAGAAAGTGTATTAGAATATTGATTAGATTTCTACAAGACTAAGGCATTGAGAGCCTTGGTTGGATGATTAAAGCAAATTGGGGGCATCAGCTGGGTTGATGAGGTACTTACTGTCTTGCTTTCAGGTAAGGGGATTGACAGGATGAAATCAGAAGGTTTCTTCCTGCTGTTTACAATCTTTTATTAGAATGGATTCTGGGATCCAGTGTGGAAGATCTGCTGCAATACAGTGGGCAGTAAGACCTGGGTAAAATCAAGGTGTTGAGTAGGTTTAAATAAAAGGATTGGATGACAATGAATTGTTTGTCATAATGGACCTGCTGAATCCCATCTGGCTAATAGGGATGAACCAAAATTGATACATACTGAAGAGTAAGGTAAGAGAGGAAAAATGCTGAGAAACAAATAGGCAACAGACTGGTGCAGCACATAGACTAGATGAAAAACTAATACTGCATGTATGTTTATGATTCAGAAATCCACCCACTAAAGAGCCATTCATTGTAAGCAGCAACAGTTAAGAAACTGACTGTGCTTTTGGTCAATGCCATGCTCTATTAAATGAGAATAAGAAGATGTATGTATTACATATTAATAAACAGGAGTCAAGGTGATTACAAGTCTGTGCTGCATATTGATGGGATCTAGTGATTTTTGTCACGTAGTGCCTCTGCAGTAATGAATGATGCATTGTAAACCCACTCCCATCTCAGTCTCTCTGGCCAGGTGCTCATAGCTTTCTCAACAGTTTTTCTGTATTCCTGAATTTGCTATGTTCAACCTAAATAGAAATTTCTTTTCTTATGCCAATTTAGGGACTAGAGAGCTAAATCCATTCCAAAAATGCTAATATTTGTTAATGAAAGAAAATATATTTTCTCCCTGAAACCTAAAATCTGCCACATTGAGAGTAAAGTTAAAAACTTTCCTATCTATAGCTCATCTATGCTAATACCTTAGATAGTTCTGATTTCTATGATAAATACTTTCTGATACAATATGACTCAATGTTGATTTCAAAGAAGAGGGAGGAAGAGAAAACGAAGGGCTTGGCTGCTATTTTCTCCCACTTTCATAGATTCAATGCTGTTTTGTACCTTACTGTGTAAAGGCTTTGGGGTGTGTTTCTTTTCTGTACTATGCTGTTATATACACTCGTTCTCAGAATAACTGAAAGCAAACATAGGGGGAATTTCTGTTATGGTTTTATATGTTTTCTTAGTTCTACTGTTCCAAAGTCTGCTCTCTAAAAATCCCTCTCTGTGCAAAAGCATTTGCATCTCTATCAAAGCACACCCCCCCCTTATAAATACCAAGTTGTATATAGTTTACATTACTAACCTCTCTGCCACTGACTGGGCCTCCCTCATACCGCATACGTCTTGCTGGAGCTGCAGGTTCTCACCACATTTAACTCTTAACTTGTCACTTTGCTACCTTAGACCTATTCATTAGTTCAATAGTTTTATTGATACTCGTAGCAGCTTATTTCAAACCAGAGTCTTGTAGTTTTTAGACCTTGCATTATTAAAGATGTTGTAGTGATTAGTGATACAGGGAAAATTGTAAAATCAAATTTATTTACATATTTCTAATCCTGAGCAAAAAAGCAAGAAGCTAGTTGCTCATTTAAAAAGCTAGACTCTTTTAACCTTAAATCCTTTTGTAAGACACAAGAAACATAAACTGTAGTCCTAATGCTAGTTTTATTTTGCTGTGTGGCTCTAGGCAAATGACCTGTGTTCCACGTCTCAGTTTATTCATCAACAAAATGAAGGGTATGAAAGGAGTTTTTTAGCCTTTCCTTGTCCAGATGCTCTAAATTTTATGCTGGGTTTGTTGGCTGCATATCTTAGCCTCAAATTCTTTCATGAATAATTAGTCTCCTTTCCTTTAGATCCTTCCCCACCACTCAGCTCTTCAAATCTGAGTAAACACATCCAAATCCAAGTCTTTCAGATCACTATCTAGACTATATTTCACAGCTTGAGAAACCTAAAAACAGAACACAAAGGGACAAAATGTATAGAATGGCACAGTCAAATCTCAGTATATGTTTAAGTCAAAGAGAACAAAACTAACACCTCACTGGGGATACACTGCTAGCCTGCGCATTATTTGTATTTATGTATGCAGCTGACTTGTTGGGAACCAGATTTAACACCTGGTATACCGAAATTCATGTGATAACACATCATATCACATTACATTCTGCAAGGTTTTTATGTGCTCAGAAAGCAACAATACTGTAGTTTACATTTTAGAATAGATTTTCTGTTTAAGAGTTCAATGTCTGTTTTCTATGCATCCAATTCCATTTTCAGTATACAGAGATGAGTGATAATTATAATTAGATGTGTGTGCAGGAGTATCCTGTAAACCATTGCCCTAGGTCTTATTAATGCCTACAGTCTAACCAGACATGCTCACAGGTTTTCACTTTTGACAAGATTCCCATCTGCTATACATAGGTAGACATGTGCACACATACCCGAGGCATGGATCGTTAGATTTCTAGATCGTTGCTCTGACTCAATTTAAGGGGGGTGGGGTGGGTGGGTTATGCCTTGTCAGCTTGCGCCATTTCCACCCAGGGCAAGGTGATGTGATGAAATCTGAATGATGCACAGCCCAGAATTATGAGCCAATAGCAGACTAGCCCCAGACTGACAGGGTGCCCGCTGGGCAGCAGGCTGGCCTCAGCACGGGTTCTTCCTCCTTCCTCAGCTTGGGTGGTTAGGCTGCCTGCGTTATGAGGGGCCTTAGGGAAGCACCAATGCATTTAAAGGTCAACAGGCTGAACATTAAATACATTAAATTGACATTGGCTTTAAGAGGATCACTGTAAAGTACTGTCTTGATATATAAATTTCCAATACGGGTAATTTTCTACAAGAGCTGATTCATTTAAATCTCATTTAAAGGGTTTTCATTTTATTTTACCCACGCGCTTGCGCGCGCGCGCGCGCGCGCGCGCACACACACACACGCACACACACAACTGCACAGGATGGCTGGAATGAATGGCAATCTGTGCACTGCATAGAAGGAATTCTGGAGTCTTTAAGAGCTAATCTCTGTGGCTTACCTTGAGAAAAGGGTTTATCCATGCTGAGAGTCGCAGAACTAATGCTTCATCTGGCTCAAAGAACCCCTTCTGAATCTTTAGGTTTCTCCACCTCTTTTCGGAAAGTCTGAATGAAAACTGGCAGCGAAGCCAGAAACAGTTCTGTCTTGGTCCTTCCGACACAGCAGAAAAAACAGAAACAGAAAAAAAAAGAAAAAAACCGAAAAACATAACAACAACAACACAAAAGGAGGTGGTGATGGGGGAATCAGACCTGTAGTGGCAGATACTTTGGATAGATTTTACATGCAGCTCTAAAGCTTGATGCACGCATTCCCCAAAGAAAGCTCAGCAGGGTAAGTTGTTCACCTCCTCCTCTTTCTCCTCCTCTTCTTCGTTCTCCTCCTCCTTCTCCTCTTTCTCCTCCCCCTCCCCCTCCGCCTCTTTCTCCTCCCCCTTCTCCTCCTCCTGTTTCTTTCCCCCTCCTCCTCCAATATTTTCCTTCCCCTCCTCTTCCCCTCCCCCTTCCCTCCTCCCTGTTCCTCCTCCTTACCTCCTCCTCTGAATTCTCTTTTGCCCCCGCCTCCACCTCCGCCTTCGTCTCTTCCAATCTGTCAGAACAGCAATAGAAACTGCAGTTGTAGATGCAGGGTATCTCAACAGAGCAATACCGCTAGTGTGTGATTATTTATATAGCTCAGGGTATGTTGGTATATAATCTGCAGGGGGAGGGGGATGAGGTAGCACTGTGTTCAGTTCAGCTAACTGGCTGTTTTGTGAATGTAGACGATTTCTGGAGGTCTTGTGAATGGGTTATTGGGGAGGATGGGAAGGAATTTATTGCTCCTTGTTATAATTTCTTTCTCTCCCCCTCTCTGTGTCGTTTGCTTTCCCGGAGCTGTAGCTCTTAATGCTTGGCTAAGTGGCGTCATCCAGTTGAAATTGAATCGACCCATTAGAACTCCCCATAGGAATCTCTGTATCCGGTCCCTGGGTAATGACTGAAACAAAATTTAAAGGGAAGTGGGGGTAGGGTGGAGAGTAACAATTTTAAGGAGGCCTTATTTAAATATCTCTGCCAATCACATTCTTACCAAGCCACTCAGCCCTTACTGAGTGATTGCAGCTTTAATCAAATAGAGGGGCTTTCTTTCGTTTAAGGGTTTCTCATACCTTTTCCTCATTCATTTCCACTTTTTCTGCACTAATGATTGTCCACCCATCACGCACTAGGAAACCATTACCCAACCTATATTCTCTTTCTGCCTTAAGCATGTCATACACTGTACAACAAATATTTATGGAGTGCCTTCCTTTGTGCTAAGTGTGTGGATTCCTGCCTTCATGCAGCCTCCTTGGGTCTTCCAGGGTTCTGAAAACAAAGCAGCCTTAATTTACTTTTATTGGGAAGGACAAAGCTTTCTGTAAATTATCTTCAGCCCACTATTTATTTCAGTAGGAAGGATGTCTTCCTTCTGGGCATCCAGATTGAACCAGCTTAAATAAAAGCAAGCCTCACATTTAAAATAAATGAGATCTGATTTCAATTCCTGTTTCAATGGACACAGGGCAGGAGCTTGGCCATCAACATTCTTAAGATACCCTGGTTACCCCATTTATAAAATTGTGATGGTAATGGTGACAGTTAAGAGTAAAACAAATATGCGAGTCCAGGAACTGACTTCCTCCCTTTGTGTGACCTTTGCAATTTACTTCCCCTCTAAAACCTTGATCTCTACATCAGTAAGAGGGGATCTGATTAGGTAATTGCCTAGGTCCCTTCTAGCTCTGATACTCTTTTATTTATACCCTCTCAGGGCTGTTAAGAAAACAGAAGAAAGTATGAGATTTTAAAATTGTATCATTGCATGTATCTGAATGCACTGTGTTGAAGGTACTCCAAGTCCCATTGATATGAATGCATATGTAAAACACACATATAATTTCATTTTTATTAGTATATGTTTGTAATACATAATAATTACATTCACTTAGGGAAGTGGTATATATACATATATGAATCTTGATCATATTTATACCCTCTTCCCTCACCCACCCCTCTCCCCTTTCCCCAGGTCCCCATAACTTCTAAGCAAATTTGTACCTATTTTTCCAATTGAAATTTTCAGTAAAGAGATTTTTTGCTCTGTAAATTCTCTTTTGTGGCTCAAGTGTCTTCCTTATGCTTGAATTTTTTGAGATCTTGAAAACCTTAAGTCCATCTACAGAAGAGGACAGATCATAGATTGATTTTTTTCTGTTCTGTAGATTGAACCCAGAGCCTTTGCACTGAGCTACATCCCTGCCCCCCCCTTTTATTCTTATGTTTTATTTTGAGACAAAAATCTCACTAACTCACTAAATGGATTGTTCTGGGCTTGAACTTGCCATCCTCTTGCCGTGGCCTCCAGAGTGCTGGAATTACAGATGTGTGCTTCTATGCTCTGCTTGTTTATGTAGTTTTTCAACAAATATTTATTGCATATCAACTATGTGTCAAGCACTGTACTACTAAATAGGTTGGACTTCAGATTTTTGTTCCGCAACTAAGGAACTGACTTTGGCAATGCAATTCACCTTTTTCAGACTGTTATCTTTAAAATAAAGATAAAAATAGTACCTACATCACAGGATTGTGTTGTCTTGTAAACTGAATAAATTCTTGCATTTAAAAGTTTTATCACGTCTCTGGCATATAGCAAGCACTCAATGACTAGTAACTATGAATGTTAAGAAATTACCCTTGCCTTAATGTACCTCACAAGAGAGGCAAGCCATTATTTTGATTAGAAGTTCTTTCATTTTTTTCAAAGTACAGTCTTAAATTTGAACAAATAGGTTGCCCAAGTTCTTTCCCTCATTTACTATGAAGAGCTGGCTATAATAAGGTAATAATGAAAACAATTATGCTAATTCTACCTTTTCACCTTTTAGGATGATGCCCATGACAAAAAATAAGTATGTTGATGATCATTCATTCACTCATTCAAGAATGCCTACTATGGGCTAAGTGCCTACATCGACTAAGTGCTGGTAATTCAACAACTAAGTTTCCTGCACTTCAGGAGCTGTCATCTAATTGGGTAGAGAGACATGTTCATTTATGTCCAATACTGTTCTATGCCAGATACTGTTCTATGCATTTTTGTTTTTCTGTTTAATTCTCACAACATCCCTCTAAAGTATATTTATAAATTGTAGTGACTTTACAAATGAGAAATAAAGGTCCAGAGAGTTTAAGTAACTTGCCAAGATTACACAGCTGGTGAGCTGCAAATTAGGTATTTAATTTAGGCCAACTCATTCTAGAACTTGCACTCTTAACCACTACATCATAATACTCAGTCATCTGCAAATCCTTTCAGTGAGCTTTGCTGTAACTCTTCCAAACTATTTGGTACCTGTTGTGTTATATTTCTTTCTCCCCAAAATGTCTATGTTGACAACTAATCACCAATGTGATAGTATTAGGAGGTAGGGACTTAGTCAGTGGATAAGACTACAAGATTTAAGCCCTCATGATGTTAGTGCCCTTATACCAGAGACCCTAGAAAGCTGCTTTGCCCCTTCCATTATGTAAGTGCTCAAAAAGAGGACACCATCTATAAGTCAGGAAGCAGAACCTCACCAAACATCAACAGTACTTGATCTTGGACATCTTAGCCTCTGGAACTATGAGAAATAAATTCTGTTGTTTATAGTTTACCTAGTCTAAAGTATTTTGTTATAGCAATCCAAACAGATTAAGATGATGTCCCTGAGTAGCCTATATTATAGTATACTCCTTTATTTTGAATGTCCTGTTTATGCTTCCTGAAATGCTTTCCTAACCTATATCCTTTGGACCCAGACCTAGAAATCACTCACTATAGGAAAAACCTTGCGTAATTAATGACGTGTCTCCAAAAGACCAGTTTAGGTATCTGTTCTGATCTTTGTGCTCCAATTGCCTCCTTGTACTTAGCACTATCACAGCACTTATCATCCTTTATTATAATTATCTATTCCCTTTCTAGACAGTGATCTCTTCTAGAACAGATACAATGTTTATCATACTTATCTTCTCTGTTGTATCTCTAGGACCTCATACATTGTTCACTCAGTTAATGCTTATTGAATGAATAGCTGACTCTTGAAAATCAACATAGATACATTTATTTATATTGTACTTTAAGTGATTGTATTTCCTAAAACTATCTGTAGTTTCATGGTTTTTAATAGACTATTGGAATATTTTAATTATATACACATATTTGAGGTTGAGACATTACAAAATCCTCTATGTATTAACTTCTTCCTTTTCAAACTCATTGGACTTTTATAACAGTGCATTTTAGAAATATGCTCTCTTAGCTTATTAGTTGATGATATGCTTTTCAGAAAATACATATTGAAAGATTCATTGAGCTGTCCAAATTCATACCATTAGTTAGTGACAGTGTGGGGACTAGAAGCAAATACAGGTCTCCTGTTTCCAAATCCAGTCCTGTCTTTCTTTTTGTGAGACACTTTGCTGACATTAATTTAGTTCTAGTTGAATTTAGAGATATTTTTCCATCAGATCAACTAATATATTTTTGCAAGCCAGTGATTTACAAAAGAAAAAAAAAGTAACTTTTAAAGACACCAGAAAAATCACTCTACCCTCAAATATATTCCTTGCTTCTCTGTTTTAGAAATCTCTAAGTTATAATTTTACAATGAATTAAACATATGTTTCCACTTTATAGCAACTGATTGTTCAGGTCATTTCTGGTATGACAGTTAAGTCCAAAAACATTTGAAACAAAGGACAATATATCTAATAGTATACTAAATAAAGAAGATAGGACATGAGTGAAAGCATTGTATGACTTACAAATATAGAAATAAATTAGATAGTCAGGGAAGGGTTCACAGAAGAATTAGGACCTGAGCAGAAAATGAATAAGCACATATAATTCATGTGAAGGGTACATGTGGAAAGTTAGATTGGTAGCAATGTATATGGAGTCTGAGCGAAACGTTCAAACTGTCTTATGTAAGAAGTATACTGAAGAGAGGAATGGAATGTGTTGTGTTAGAGAATAAAACTTCAATGCTGGCAAAGTTATTTAGATGTAATACTGTAGAAATCAGGAATAAACTTTTGAATAAAAGGATAAAATATTAAAATAAACCACATTTAAGAAAGAAATGTTGGGTATAATGTATTGGAAGGGGAGATACTTGAGTCAGGTCAGCCAGTTTAGAGTATTTTGGAGTACTCTAAATAGGATATGATAAGGGCTGAGCTAAGGAACTGATAGTGAGAATGGAAAGTAAGGATGAGATGTTTTCTGTTGCATATGGCAATGGTATCACATGTAGCAGTGACAATGATGATGAAGGTCAGTTTACAGGAATAAATATATTAAAGTTGGAAAGAAATTCAAAGTTTATTTTGTCAAACTTCCTTTATAAAACTGTATTCTAAACACCAAGCTAGCTGCTTATCTTGATTTCTCTTTTACATTAAGCCATGAGTATTATTCAACCTTAAGGACTGCATTAAGTATGATTGTCTCTATATTTCATTGTCTCCTCATCTATACCTCTGAGTTCTCATATAGTCATATTTCTTTCATTGTACTTATCTCTTCTTAACTTGTAGTAATTTGTGTATTATCTTATCTTTCCAGTTAGAATTAGGTCCTTGACAGCCCATGTATGTGCCACCAAGGTACTTTTACTATAAACTGTTGTTGAAATAAACCAGGAAATGCCAAGTTAGTGGCAGAGCAAAGAATAGAACCTAAATCTTCAGATGTTTGGTCAAGTGTTCTTCTAACTGTATCATTAAACAGGGAAGTTGATGATATCTTTGAGTTCATCTAAGGAAGTATGGAATTTTAGATCATTATAAGGCCTTTTCAAGTGATAATATTTGGTATAAAGTTAAAGACATAAGACTAGAGCTTAAGTGTAGGACAGGAAAGAGACTTTAGGGCATGTCAACAAGGAAAAGGTCTTTGAAGCTTTGAAAATGGATGAAACCTATGATGTTAGAGGAAAGAAAAAGAGAAAAAGATTGTGGTAGGAAAACTAGAAGATAAAATAGATAGAAATAATTTTTCAAAATCTCAGAAGGGACAATCAAATGTTGGAAAGGGATCAGTATACCACATTGTCCTACAAAAGCAGAGAGAATTTCAATAAAGATAATCAGAATGGCTTAATACTAAGGAAAAATTAGGACACATGGTCCAAAATAGCCAAAAAATTAAGCCATATGGGACCATTGGTGACTTAATGAGAACAGTTTTGCTGGTGGAGTAGAAAGTTGAGCATCAGTAAGTTAAGAGGAAACCAAAGAGCTTGGCAGAATTACAAGATTTCATCAACAAAAGGAAGCCAAGTGCATTTTGAAATTAAAGAAAAGAATGAGTGGGGTGAAAAAAGAGATGAATAGGGCAGTTTAAGGTGTTTGTTAGAGCCAAATTCCAGGAAAATCTTTAAGGATTGACATTTTGAACCAATGTTTAGAGTGAAAGAAAGACACAAACTTTGCCCTTGTTACAATTTTACCTGGAACTATCTCTGCTGAAAAAAAAGGACTTAAGCACCTGAAGCCTGGGTAAGACTCTGACAACTAAGGCGTCTCCCTATGTTTGACCCTAATGAACTCCAAAGATTAGAGAAATAATAACTATAGAAAACATCTCTAAAACTAAGCCAATCCTGGAGATATCCTTAAGAGTCAAACCTAGTTTACAACCAGTTCCATTAATTAGTAGCTATGTGACATTTGCTTTAGTTACATCAGCTTTCTGAGTCTTGTTTTCTTCACTTGTAAAATGAGAGAACTAAATTTCTTTGTGGATGAAATGGTAATTTGAAATAATATGAGTAATAAGCAACATAAACACTCAACAAATGGTAGCTAGTTACTGTTATATTCTGAAAGACTTCACTACTGCAGGCACTGTGTAGAAAGAAATCAAAATGGCTCTACCCTCAGGAAGTTCACTGGCCTATGAAGAATGCAGACACATTAAGCCATGAGTACTATATACACATAATGCAATACTATATTTGGAGAAGACACAGAAAGTTTAGGGATACAGACAAGAGAAAAAAGATGTGATAAATGAAACTCCATCTGAAGAAGTCAGTGAAGACTTCCTGAAGGAAGTATTCCATTAGCTGAGTCATGGAAGATTTACTTACCCTTGTCAGAGCACTTAATGCACTGTATTTAAATGGTCTACTATACTTTCTTATTTAAGTCTCCCAATAGACTGAGAATTTCCTGAAGGAAGAGTATACCTATAAGAGAAGCCTTCTGTGAATATTGAGCAGAGGAATAAAGGAGTGAGTAAAGCTATCTAACTGATAGACATATTTCTATTTTACCTTCATGATACTGCTATATAATGTGTATCCTATATTCTTTCCTTTACTAAATTACGAGCTCCATGATTCATTCAATAATCTGCAAACACATACTGAGGACCTACTTTATACTAGGTTCTGGGGATACAAGAGTAAACTAAGATGCATAACAACTAATTTAATTGTATATTATTAAAATAGATATGTTATTATATAATAGTGTGTTCTTTTTAAAATTTATTTTAAAAATAAAAGAAGGAAAACATTAACAAACAGACTTCCCTTTACAAAATAGCATAAGAACAATACAAACAATATAGAATTACAGACAAAGTGGTAGGAAATTAACAGTGGTTATTGTATTACATATTGTTATCTTCAAAGTGGTTTCTCAGGAAAACAAATAATTACATGCAATATTGATCAAATAAGTAATCATTAACTGTTCCTTTCAGTTAAGTGATAGAAGTCAGTAGAACAACTACATTAGCTATCCTGTATATACATGCATACATAATTTCCCCTTCTTTTCTCTTTTCCCTCACCCCAGTTGCTCTTTACTTTTGAGCATTTTCCTTTCATTTTACAATTTCTGTCATACCTCCTAACTTTTATTCACTCTTTCAGGTTCTTACACTAGTGAGACAATACATTGCTTACACATGGAGATCTGGTTTATTTCACTTATGAGTATGGTCTCTAGTTGTGACCATTTACCTGTAAAAGCCTCGAGTTTTTCTTTCTTAAGAGTTGAGTAATATTCCATTACATAAAAGTACCCCATTTTTTTTTATCCATTCCTCAGTGGATGGACATTTGTGTTGCTTACACAGTTTACCAATTACAAATTGTGCTGCTATGTTTTCAGATCTTCTGGGAAAATACCCAGAAAGGGGATAGCTGGGTTGAATGGGACCTCTAGACCTAGTTTTTGGAGGAATCTCCAAACTGATTTCCACAGTGGTTTCACCAGTCTGCATTCACACCAGCAGTGGAGAAGAGTTCCTATTTCTCCACAGCCTCACCAGCATTTGTTATCGGTTGATTTCATAATGATAGCCATGCTTACTGGGGTAAGATGAAATCTCAGTGTTGCTTTAATTTGCATTTCTAGAATGACTAATGATGTTGAACCTTTTTTCATGTATTTATTTGCCATTTGTATTTCTTTATCTGAGAAGTGTGTATTCATCTCAGCTGCCCATTTTTGGATTGGGTCTTTGAATTTGCGGGAGTTGATGTTTTTTGATTCTTTATATGTTCTAGATAGAAGATCTTTGTCCGAGAGACAGTCAGCTAAAATTTTTTCCAAGTTTGTGGGTTTTCTTTTTACTCTGCTGGTGATTTCTTTAGATGTGCAGAAACTTTTCAGTAGGATGAGATCCCAGTTGTTGATTCTTTCAAGTGTTTCACATGCAATTTGGTTTTTGTTCATGAACTCTCTGCCTACCCCTATGTCTTCAAGGTTTTTACCTACTTTCTCTTCCAATAGATTTAGTGTTTCTGGTTTAATGTTGAGATCTGTGAACCACTTTGACTTGAGTTTGGTGCATGGTGATAGACTTGGTTCTATTTTCAGTCTTTGGCAGGTAGCAAGCCAATTTTTCCAGCACCATTTATTAAAGAGGCTATCGTTCTTCCAGTGAGTTTGTTTGGCCCCTTTATCAAAGATTAGATGGCTGAGTGTGTTTGTAGTTGTGTCTGTGTCTTCCAGTCTGTTCCATTGATCCTCAGGTCTGCTTTTTAGCCAGTACCATGTTGATTTTATGACAGTAGCTTTGTAGTATAATTTCAGGTCAGGGATTGTGATTCCACGTGACATGTCTTTGTTGCCCAGGATTGCTTTTGCTATTCTGGGTCTCTTCTGGTTCCAGATGAATTTAAGAAATATTTTCTCTAGATCTGTGAGATATGCTAATGGTAGTTTAATGGGAGTTGCATTAAATCTGTACAACAATTTTGGTAGTATGGCCATTTTTGCAATGTTGGTTCTTCTTATCCATGAGCAAAGAATATTTTTCCATTTATTCAAATCCTCTTTGATCTCTTTTTTGAGAGTACTGTATTTTTCATTGAATAGATCTTTTACTTTTTTTGTTAGATTGATTGCTAAATATTTCAATTTCTTGGATGTTATTGTGAAAGGAATGGTTTCCTTAATTTCTCTCTCAGTCTGTTTGTTGTTTGTGTATAGGAATGCTATTGATTTTTGGGTGTTGACTTTGTAACCAGCTACACTGCTGAATTTGTTGATTAATTCAAGGAGGTTTTTTGTAGAGATTTGGGGGTCTTCCATTAAAGTATCATATCATCTGCAAATAGTGATAATTTTACTTCTTCCTTTCCTATCCTTATTCCTTTTATTTCTCTCTCTTGTCTAATTGCTCTGTCTAATGTTTCCAGAACTATGTTGAATAGGATTGGTAACAGTGGACATCCTTGTTTTGTTCCTTATTTTAAAGTAAAAGCTTTCAGTTTTTGTCCATTTTGAATGATGTTGGCTGTTGGTTTGTCATAGATGGCTTTGATCAGACTGAGGTAAAGACCATCTACTCCTATTTTCTGTAGTGTTTTTATCATGAATGCATGTTGGACTTTGTCAAAAAATTTTTCTGCATCTATTGAGATGATCATGTGTTTTTTGTCTTTGGCTCTATTGATATGGTATATAACATTTATTGATTTGTGAATATTGAAGCATCCCTCCATTCCTGAATGAATCCAACTTGGTCATGGTGTATGATTTTCTTGACGATTTGATGCATTCTATTTGTTAGTATTTTATTAATGGTGTGTTCTTAATATATAGTTAATAAATGAATGCCTGCCCCTAATGGCTCATAATTTAGTAGGAGAGATAGCCAATTAACAAATATAATAAAGAATGGCAAGTGTTTTACAAGGGAACAGAAAGAAATACACCTAATCCAGTACTGGGAGAGCTATGGGATGCCTCCTAGGAAAGGTAATATTTAAATATGAATTTGAAGGTGAGAAAGATGTTACAGAAAGACAGATTACATGTGCAGAGACAGCATGACAGTATGAACTAGAATAAGAACCATTACAGAATCTCCAAACCTAGTGCAATGCCAAGCAGAGTAGATGCTCAAAGAATAGTTGATAAATGAAAGAAGAAATAAATACAACTGGTAGCAGAGATAACAGCATAAACAAAGACACAAAGATGTGAACACAGCATATTTATAATCCATTCTAATAGGATCCCCAGCCTGTACACATAGCTTGTACAAGCAAGGAGCCAAACTTTTCTCTAGAAACAGCACACTGCAAGTCTTATTCATATTCCTAGAATGCACTTAGCTCATTTAGAATTTTATGATAGTCCAATCTAGTATCCAAAATGGTCATTATCAGGAATTTCACCCAAAAAGCTTAACAAGTCTCTGTTTTATACCCATTTTTCTTATTTTGTCTGCATAAAGCACTTACTTCCTCACAAATTCCGAAAGTCTTTCTTCATTCTTTCTCTCAGAATACAGCTCAAATCTGTTTGAGAGCCTGAAAGCTCCTATATGAGGCAAGCTCTGTCCACATTCTCTTGGAGTCAAGAGGTGCTCTTAACAAGTGCCAGATTAAAAGTTGACCTGTCATCATCCTTATTCAGCAGTGATACTGCCAGAAGAAGTAAGCAATGCCAAGGAAATACAGATTCTTAACCAAAAAGCTTATAGGGATAGTGATAATTGCTTTCTTTTCCACTGAGACTGGCAGTATAGGAGCAATATCACATAAAAATGAAAAGTGAGAGGCAGGATAATTTTGATCCTGTGGAAAGATAGACCAAATGTAAATTCTAGTATCTTAACCTGCTCTTTGGCAGGTCAATTTTTATCTCTAGGTCCTATTTCACTCATCTATGACATAATAAGTTTCAATATAATTCAATAAAACAAACATGGCTAGCACAAAATTAATGTTGACAATATCCTTGATGTGAGAGATGCAAGATAAATGTAACAGTATGCTGTATCATAGGCTTTCAATGCATATTAGGTGAGTGAAGAAAATGAATGACCTTATTCTGATTATTCACAATATAGTAGAATGAAAAACTGCAAAACAATCTATCAATATATCAGATGAGATATGACTATGGCCTGAATTATGTCAGGGACAGTGTGGATGTACAAAAATAGATGATAGCCAGGCATGGTGGTGCACACCTGTAATCCCAGCAGGAGAATCACTGTGAGTTCGAGGCCAGCCTGGGCTACAAAGTGAGCTCAAGGCCAGCCTGAAATGCATAGCAAAACCCTGTCTCAAAAAGACAAAAAAGAAAGAAAGAAAGAAAAATAGATGATAGGTACAATAATAAAACAATGACTTGTCTGGGGTGTGAGTAGTGGTATTTACTGAAATATGGAGGAGATGTTTTGAAATATGCTTTAGATATGTTGGGTTTGAGGTGCTCATATAATATCTAAGTAGTAATATGGGCAATATTCTCGATGTGTTTTGAACTTAGAAAATTAACTAAATCAGGATTAGAAATGTGGATATCAATAACATACAGGTTTAAATTATGTGGATGAGTAAGCCTATCAAGAGGGAATGGGTAGAATGTTAGAGAGAAGGGTAGAGATAAAAATTTTGGAGATCACTTATACTGAAGAGGGTGGCAGAAATAAAGTTCATAAACCAAACTCAGAAGGAATCACCAGAGTGGTAGGAAATTAGAGGTAGCAGAGTGTTACACCAGGTTGAGTCTTGTAGACTATGTTAAAGATTTTGCATTTTATTCAGAATGAGCTGAGAAGATAGTGCATAAGATAAACCTATCTTATAGGTTTTTGTACAGAAGGATAATAAAATGTGATTCTTAATTTTAAAAAGATCTTTCTGGCTGATGAGGTTGAAAGTAAGGAAACTATTAGGAAACTATTGTAATCATTCAAATGAAAATGTAGTAATAGTAGAAATGACAAGAAGATAGGATTGGAAGTTAGAGTTCTGGAATTCTTGTTATATTACATTATATCCTATCAAAATATCTGTTCCATTTCAGTAAAATGTATAATCTATTTTTCCAAAAGAGGGTTATGTGTGTGTGTGTGTGTGTGTCTGAATGTAACATAACTCTAAGTCTCTTCAAGGAGAAGGGAAGTTAATGATTAAAAGGTTTTTTTTCCTTTTTTTTCTTTTTGACCAATGCTTATATCTGGTAATCCAAGCAACTTATGTGACGACAACTTGCAGTACAACAACCATCAGTGAATTCCTACAATCCTGTCTAGTGAAACTATGTATTGTCTCTAATGTTCTTTTAAATT
The DNA here is from genome assembly GCF_000276665.1 of Chinchilla lanigera. NCBI lineage: Eukaryota > Metazoa > Chordata > Mammalia > Rodentia > Chinchillidae > Chinchilla > Chinchilla lanigera. Next base: position 170,914 of record NW_004955594.1, read on the forward strand.
ATTATTTTCTTATTCCCTTTAATGATTTGATCAATCTTCTATTCTTACATCTGGTAATCTGAGCAACTTCGTTGAAGACAGCAATATATAATATAACAACCAGTGCTAATCCCTATCATTTGGTTTGAAACTGTGTATCATTTTTAATGTCCTTGCATTGCTTTGTTTGTATTTTGCTATTGTTCTTTTTTTGGTACTATTTTCTTTAAAATAAAAAAATTTTTAAAAATAAATAAAAAGGAGAAGGGAGTAATTACATTTGTTGCTATTGAAAAGGGAAAATTTTCAAATTTCTAGCTCCCTTCATGTGTATTTTGTTTTTGAATTATGAATTCTATGCCTTTTCCTAGTGTATCCTGACTCGGACCTCTCTGCATACCCTACGTGCGCTCCCTAAGTCACACAGGTGTGACGTCTCCATAGGATTTAGCTCTATAACACTTATAGAATGCTTCAAATATTTGTTTTTATGTGACCTGTCATACATCCTCCTGGGCCCCTTTGTTCCCATTTATGCACCAGGAATGTATCATTGAATTGGTGAACACTGTGTTAATCATGTGGTTATGTGGTATTTAGATTCTTGTACTGACTTAGCAGGACACTTCCCTGCTCCACATACAAACCAACATACATTCAGCTGTGTAACTTCTTTTCTCCAATCAGAAGTTTTGAAACTTAAGAATGGGTCAAGGAAACAAATGGGGCAAGTTCCTGTGAATGTCAGGAGCTCTGATTTCACTGCTATGTCCATGTTGTACTCCTATATAAAGAAGACTAGCCTGCTGCAGGTAACAACAGCATTGAGGATTGCATGTGGTTCTGAGAACAGCTTCTTTTTGGAACAGACATCCTACCCAGAACTAAATATAGACAGTCTTTCCCTATCAAACAAGGTGGTTTTTCTCTGTTAAACTTCAATTAAGCTCTTATATCTGTATTACAAGATCTCCCCCACCCCTCCTATCTTAATGAACTTTATTATTGTTATTTTCCCTCTCCTCAAATATCTACTTTCCTTGCCTCTTTAGTTTCTTAATTTTCTATTTATTTATTTATTTATTTATTTATTTATATTTTTTTTGGTTTTTCTCCGGTACCGGGAACCGAACTCACGACCTTGCGCTTGCCAGACAGGCGCTTTGCCACTGAGCTAAATCCCCAGCCCCTAGTTTCTTAATTTTCTAATTTACTTTTTATTTCGTATTTCTCTTCTCTGCTTTTTTTGGTGTCTTTTCCTAGCTTTCTCTAACACTTCCTTTTCATGTCCCTAACTCTAAAAAAAGAATCCCTTAGGAACATCCCCTCTAACAGACCAAGAGAAGTCAGATGCCCAAAAGCTAAAAGTGAGATGTTTTATTTGCTTAAAGTCCTCTTCATCTAAAGATAAGTATGTCTGTTTCTATGTGCCAATTGGTGACACATAATATAAATAACATCCTTGTATTTGTTGAGCATATTTATAGCATCCTCTCTCTCTTTCATTATCTCTCTCTCCCCATCTTACTTTTCATTATAGTTTTTGATTAGAATTCCTAGTTTTAGACATTGATCATTTCTTTACTCTCCAGCTAAACTATCTGAGGTCTCTCTCTCTCTCTCTCATATATATCTTTCAAGGAAAGTACTAAAATCATCTTTATTTTAGGATGGGGCAACTAAGTCAAGAGAGGTACAGGCAAGTTGCATTAGGTCAAAGCATGAATAAATAGTATAAATGAGATCTGAACCTAGGCAGTCTGACTGCAGAGCTCATACCCTTAGCCTGTACATTACAATATTTCTCTGTGGTAAGATTAACATCTACTGTAGACTATTTAGACCAAGAGGGAACCAGGAAGATGAAGAAGACCAACAGCATCTAAAATAACTTTCAGTAGTGTAAGACTGGAGTCCTGTTAAGTTTTATTTTTACTAAAGTAAAGGAATTCAGATTTTACTGGAGTAAAAGAATAAATAATTGGGACATGTTTGCTTTTATCTTTCATTATAGTTTTTGATTAGAATTCCTAGTTTTAGACATTGATCATTTCTTTACTCTCCAGCTAGACTATGTGAGTTCATCAGCACTCAGTTTTGATGAATATATGCAAAGTCAGCACCCATTTTCTGGAGTAGGTGGTAGAGCAGTTACATCTGCACAATGGATCACATTTAACATTTAACATTTAATAATTTATTTTTCTCCACTACTGTTATCCGACAACCTGTGGGAGATACTACTCATAACAAACTTCCTGAGCAAATTCTCTATTTAAAATAAACACATCCTTGCACACAAGCTCAGCTAAATGTCAAAATGCAAAATCAATAGACAATAATAAATTGAATAGCAATATGCCAGCAAAAAGTCAACCTAAAAATGAAAATAAGAAGACAATTCCACTTTATAATAGTATTAAAAGCAATGAAATATTTAAAAATAAATTTTAAAAAGAAATGCAAGACTTATGAACTAAAAACTGTGGAACATTTTTGTAAGAAAATTGAATAATACCTAAATAAGTGGAAAGCTCCTCCATGATCATGGATAGAAAGAATTTTACAGTGATAATACTTCCCATAGTAATTTATAAATTCAATACAACTCCTATCAAAATTCTAGGTGGTTTTCTGTGAAAACTAACACTAAAATATATCATGTACCAATATAAAGTCCCTATAATGAATGTGATCATTAGGTATACCTAAATTGTACCAATAAACTTAATTAAAATAAAAAAGAAATACAAAAAAATTAATAAGCAAATCCAAAACTTCTTATGGAAATACAAAGGTCATAAATTAGTTAAAACTGTCTTGAAAAGAAAGTACAAAATACAAATGTTGAAGTTTTCTCATTTCAAAATGCTACAAAACTACAGTAATCACGAAAGTGTGGTTATGACATCGGGATACACATACAGACCAATGAAATACAATTAATAGTCTAGAAGTAAGCCTTGAACTTATAGTCCATTGATTTCCTTCAAGATTCTCTATACAATTTGAAATTATGCTAAGAGAATAGCCTTTTAAACAAATGATGCTGAAACAACTGAATAGGCACATGCAAAAGAATGAAGCTTGACCTTTACTTCAAACCATGCACCAAAATTAACTCAGAATGGATTATGGAACTAAATTTGTAAGCTAACACTACAAAATTCCTGGAAGAAGGCATATGAATAAAACTTTATGATCTTGAATTATGCAAAACCTTCTTGATACAACAAAAAGAGCATAAATAACAAAAGAAAAAAGAGATAAACTGTATCTCTTCAAACTCCAAACATTTCTGCTGCCAAAAATATGAAGAAAATTCAGCACATAGAATGGTTGAAATGTTTGCAAATCAAATATCTTAAAGCAAGTTGTATCTACAATAAAGAACTCTTTCAACTTAACAACAAAAAATGAAGTGAATTGAAACACAAGCAAAAGATTTGAATAGAAATTTCTCCAAGGAAAACATACAAATGATAAATGTGTGCATGAAAACATGGTGAACATTACCAGTCATTAAGAAAATGCAAAGCAGAAACAATATTTGATACAGCTTCACAACCACCAGAATGGCTAAAATAAAAACAAACAATAACAAGTGTTATGAATGGAGAAATTAGGAGACTTATACACTGCTAGTATGTAAACAGTGTATAACATTGTAAAATGGTATAGCCACTTTAGAAAGTTTAGAAGTTCTTCAAAATATTAAATATGAAGTTATCATATGATCTAGCAATTTCACATTTAGATATGTATTACAAAACCGAAAATGTATCTATATAAAAATGTGCACAAATATTAAATGCCAGGAATTATTTAGAATGGTCAAAAGATAGGGACAACTACTAACTTAATTTGATAAACAAAATGTAGTCTGTCTATATATAATGGATATTTTTCAGCTGTAAAAAATGCAGCAGTGATATGTGCTATAACATGTATAAACATTGAAAATATCACAATAACTGAAACAGGCCAGACACAAAAGGTCATGTATTGTATAATTCCATTTATGTGAAATGTCCAGAATAGGCAAATCTAAAACAAAAGCAGATTAGTGTTCCAGGAGTTAATGACCACCAGTGGTTATAGGATTTATTTTTTAGTTGATGAAAATATTCTGGTATTAGATAGTGCTGATGATTGTACAACTCTGTGAATACACTCAAACTACTGAACTGTGCATATCAAATGGGTCAATTTTACTGTATGTGAATTATATTCCAAAAAAGTTACAGTAAAACCTTGGCTTGTGGGCATAATTCATTCCAAAAACATGTTTGTAATCCAAAGCACTTGTGGATCAAAGCTAATTTCCCCATAAAAAATAATGGATGCACTCGGGGGGCTGAGGCAGGAGGATCGTTGCGAGTTTGAGACCAGCCTGGTCTACAAAGTGAGCTCAAGGCCAGCCTGAACTGCATAGTGAGACCCTGTCTCAAAAAGACAAAAAAAAAAAAAAAAAAAAAAAAGAAATAATGGAAACTCAGATGACTTGTTCCGCAACCCAAAAATAATCATATAAAAATGATTACAATACTGTAACATATACAAAATAATAAAGAAAATACAAAATAATAAAGAAAAATAAACAATTTAACCTGCACCTGCCTTAGTTACTGGTATGAGGGAGACAAGAGAGAAGAGGGTTATTGTATAGGACAACTTTCACTTTCACTGCTATTTATTGATTCAATGGAATCATCTTCTTTTTGTGCAACTTCTTTGACCTTGTACTCACTTTGTAGCCTAAGCTGGCTTCGAAATCTTGATGATCCTCCTGCCTCAGCCTCCCGAGTGCTGGGAATTTCATGCAACTTTAACAAGGAACCTATCCAATGACATTTGCTTTTGCCTCCTTTTGAGAATTTCAGGGAAATGTGACACTGCATTGTCATTGAACAGATTCATCGCTCACATGACTCCAGTCTTATAGGTGGTGCTTCTACAGAATTTTGCACCCTTTCCCCCATTTTACACATCATCCTAATCTTACTTGAAGTGAAAGAATCCTCCACCTTTTTCTCTTCTGCAGACTGAGACCTCCTCCATAACCTCTGGTGGTTGGGAGATGATTTCTCACAACCCTTTAGAGAGAGAGAGAGACAGAGACAGAGACAGAGACAGAGACAGAGACAGAGAAGGAGAAGGAGAGATTGAGAGAGAGAGATGGGGGAGAAGGGAACGGAAGAAGGGAGAAGAGAAAGAGAAGAACCATTGGCTCAGTTATGATCATGTGACATTTGGCATCACATACTACTCATATTACAAGACATTGCTTGTTTATCAAGTTAAAATTTATAAGAAACTTTTGGACACTTTGCAGAACATGTGCAGAACAAATTACTCCCAACCCAAGGTTTTGCTGTATATTTAAGAGAATACATTTGGGTTGATCCTTAATCCTCATACAAATAAACCTTAACATGTATGACTTCACTTTGTCAAAAATGTCAGTCTCTGGCTGATGAACATTTAAATTAATTACAAAATTTTGATATTACAAACAAGGTTGCAATAAATATCTTTTAGATATATTTTGGGTATATGCAGCTAGGATAAATTTCTAAAGTAAAAATGCTGGAACAAAGGTACATGCATTTAATTGGCTTGCTACCTGCCAAAGACTGAAAATAAACCCAAGCATATCACCATGCACCAAACTCAGGTCAAAATGGTTCACAGATCTCAATATTAAACCAGAAACACTAAATCTATTGGAAGAGAAGGTAGGTAAAAACCTTGAAGACATAGGGGTAGGCAGAGGGTTCATGAACAAAAACCAAATTGCATGTGAAACACTTGAAAGAATCAACCACTGGGAACTGAAGTTTCTGCACATCTAAAGAAATCACCAGCAGAGTAAAAAGAAAACTCACAAACTTGGAAAAAATTTTAGCTGATTGTCCCTCAGACAAAGGGCTTCTACCTAGAACATATAAAGAATTAAAAAATATCAGCCCCCCCCAAATTCAAAGACCCAATCCAAAAATGGGCAGCAGAGATGAATACACACTTCTCAGACAAGGAGATACAAATGGCAAACAAATATATTAGAAAATGTTCAACATCATTAGTCATTCGAGAAATGCAAATTAAAACAACACTGAGATTCCACCTTACCCCAGTAAGAATGGCTAGCATTAAGAAATCAACCAATAACAAATGCTGGCGAGGCTGTGGAGAAATAGGAACCCTTCTCCACTGCTGGTGTGAATGCAGACTGGTGAAACCACTGTGGAAATCAGTTTGGAGATTCCTCAGAAAACTAGGTCTAGAGGTCCTATTCAACCCAGCTATCCCCCTTTCTGGGTATTTTCCCAGAAGATCTAAAAACATCATATCATAGTGATATACATGCACCTATGGTCATAGCAGCACAATTTGTAATTGCTAAATTGTGGAAGCAACCCAAATGTCCATCCACCGAGGACTTGATAAGAAAATTGTGGTACTTTTCTATAATGGAATATTACTCAGCTATAAAGAAAGGTAAACTCGAGGCTTTTATAGGTAAATGGTCACAACTAGAGACCATACTCATAAGTGAAATAAATCAGACCTGCATATGCAGGCACCGCATTGTCTCACTAGTGTAAAACCTGGAAGAGTTAATTTAAACTAGGAGGTGTGATAGACATTGTGAAATGATAGGAAAACACTCAAGGGTAAAGGGCAATTGGGATGTGGGAAAAGAGAAGGGAAAGAAGGAGAAATTTTGCCTGTATGTAAATACAGGATAGTTAACATAGTTGTTCTACTGTCTTCTATTTCTTTGCTGAAAGAAACTGTCAATGAGTCCTTGATTGATCAATATTGCATGTCTCTATCTGCTTTCATGAGAAACCACTTTCAAGATATCAATATGTAATACAGCAAGCATTGTTAATTTCCTACCACTTTGTTTGTAACTCTGTATTGTCTGTACTGTTCTTTTGCTATTTTGTAAAATGTTGTCTGTCTGTTAATTTTTTCCTCCTTTTATTTTTAAAATTAAAAAAAAAACTACATGCATTTTTACCTTGATTAATATTGGCAAATTGCTCTCCAAACAGGCTGCACCGATTTATACTGCCCCCACAGGTTTAGAGAATATTCATTTTCTCATATGCTTGCTAACTAAGTATATTGTTAATTTTTTTTTACTTTGTTCCATTTGAGAAGTAAAAAATGGTATCTTGAGTTTTAAACAGTGTAAGATTTAATACTTTTTAATATAAACATTGGCTATGTGTTTCTTTTTGGTAACTATATTTTAATTTCTCTGCCAACTTTCTATTGAATTATTTTTCATTACTGGCCTATAAGAATTTAATAGATCTAAACATAAACAATATATGAGGTGTGATTGAAAAACATAGTGTGTGTTTAAATAATAAGAATTACAGTAAAAAACGCATTGTCATGAATCCTCCTCAGAAACATTCCCCCTAGCTTCAAACTACCTTATCCCATCATTTTTGTCACTTTCAGAAGCCGTTCTGGGATTCCTCTTTTGTGTCTTTAGTTGCGCTATTGTGGCTGCCTCAATGTCTTTAATCAAGTCAAAAGACTGATCCTTCGTGCTCATTTTTACTTTCAGGAAGACTGAAAAATCATACAGTGGCAGATCTAGTGAATAAGGTGGATGTGAACACACTGTCATATTTTTATGAGCCTGTGTTTCCGTTGATTGGCATTTGGTGGTGGTAGCATTCACTACATTTTTGATTACACCTCATAAAGCCATTCACGCAAAAGCACTTCCCGAATTGCTTCATAAAGTGGCAAGGGTGGTGGGATAAGTATGTTCAAACTGAAGGGGAATATTTTATGGAAGATTAATGGCAATATGTCTTTTACCATAGTAAAATTTAAAATTTAAATATTCCACCATATTTTTCAACCATCTGACATTTTTTCAGCTTCTACTTGACCTTTTATTTTAATTTATGAAACTTCATGCTATGCAGACGTTTTAAATTATTAGATATTCAATTCATCAACTTTAATGTGTTTTAATTGACAAATAGTAGTTGTAAGTATGTGGTGTACAGTATGGTATTTCAATACATACATGCAATCCTTTCCATTATGGGACTAAGACAGGTTTTTTTGCCAGTCTCTCCATATTTCCTCCTAGTACTTCATATATTTTGATTATTTCATATTTTTGATACATCTATTTGGGTTTATTTTGGTGTAGGGGTAAGTTAATGATCCAGCAGATCTACCCCAGAATGATATATATTTTACATGCTGCTCAAAGGTGCCCGGAAGAGGATATCCTCTTTGATTTTAAAATTTAAAATTTTTGCCAGGTTCTATCCAAGCATGAATCAGTCTTCCCATTATTCCTGTTTGAGATTTCATGTTTCTTTCAAAAAGAAAACTTAAGTCATTCTTCAACTTCAAGAAAATTTAGTTAATTATGTGTTTGATTTCTTCTTCCTCTTCTTTCCTTTCCTGCCCATCCCTTCCCTTTCCATACTAACTTTTATTAAATAGATGCTGGGATTCTTGTAAAAGTATTTGTCTCTTACTTTTTTCATACCTTTTCTTTGTTTTTTTTTTTTTTTTTTTTTTTTTTTTTTTTTGGGTT
>NW_004955594.1:179658-205419 GCF_000276665.1 Chinchilla lanigera
CCCCCTGTAATTTTGTTTTTAATGATGTGCACACAACCAATCACACTATTAGAAAGGGGAACTTTTCTGGCAAATGTGTTTTTAATTTCCAAAACCTTAGATATTTGTCATATTTTTACCTAATTACATATCATGAAAAGCCTCGTCTCTTGAAACTATTTGATTCTGAATTGAAGACATAAGCAATACTTTACAGTTTCTACTTTTTGTTTGAATATGTAGTAGCAAAGAAACTTGGCTCTGGGGGATGGCAGAAATTGCAAGGTCAAGTTCTTAATACAGTCATAGCACCAGTACTGGCAGCAGTAGCTGGTGCAGTAGAGTAAATTTCTTGGCTTCTAATATAGGAGTAAAAGTTTTTCTTATCAGAATAATAGTATTGGTCCTGGGTGTTATTTCTCGGATCTGAGCTGCAAGATTGGTTTTCTAGCCTTCTTTTAATAAGTAACTTCACTATGTACATAAACCCAATTTCAGCATCTCCTTCTCAAAGAATATCTTCCTATCTATTTTGCTCACTTCTAATACCTCTATTCCTACATTTTCTTTACATTCCTGGGATCTTCAATCCATTGACCTCTATAACTTTTTACTATTGTTCATTTTCCTATATTCTCATCTCCCTCCTTAACCAACTTTAGATTTTCCAGTATATGATTATAATCATTCCCAAGCATATACCATTAACTCCTTTATCCATCTTTCAATTCATCACACTTACAGGGAAAAAAATAATCAACATTGCCAAAATCCAATTCTCAGTCTATTTGATTCCCATATTAACCAGTTTGGTCTTTGTTTAATTCTAATCACTTCAAATTCTTGACCATTAACCTCAAAGTGGACTTTTAGTACTGCTTGCCAATGCTATAACATTTACACACCCCATTGTCTTGATTATTTTGTACCATCTACCCTCTCCTTAAACCTCTAACATCTACTACTGTACTCTCACTCTGATTGATAATATTGCTTTATAAACTACCTTTGTTAATGTTACCAATAACCTCTACACTGCTAAAATCAAAAGGTAATTATCTATCCTCATCTTAATTAACATGTCAGCATCATTAACAAAGTTGGTCACTTTTCCCTTCATAAAACACTTTCTGGCTTTTCATACTTCTCTTTATCTCACTGATTATTTTTTTCTCAGTGTCTTTTGGTGATGTTTTAGTTATGAAGTGCAAAAGACTAAAGTAATGCAAGGCTCAATCCTTGGCCTTGTTTTCTTCTCTCTATGCATTCATCTCTTAACTGACCTCACCTGTTTTCAAGACTTTAAATGTGTTCTATATGGAGAGGAGCCTGAATATTTATAGACTACATCCCTCCTCTGAACTCCAAATAATATACTAGACTGCCTAGTCAACACTTCCAGGATGTTTCATTGACATTTCCTAGTTAACATGTCCAAAACTTTACCACTCCATTCTTCCACAATACATAACCAATTCTATATTTTTCCATGACGATAAATGGTACTGCAGTCATTCTGGTTCCTCAGGGAAAAAGGCTTGGTTTCAACCATGTCTTTATTCTCTCTCTAGTGCTCAAAATTCAGTACAATCAGCAAATCATATTCAGAGTTCCTTTTAGATATATTCAGAGTTTAACCAGGTATCCTTTCCTCACTGATAACACCCTGATCCAAATCACAATCACTTCAGTCTGATATTTTCCGGTGTCAGAGTTCTTGAATTAGAAGTCTTTGTCCTGGAGCAGACATCAATTGCAGGGGATTTATATAGCTATTTCTTAATCCTCTCATTAGATATACTATCTCTCATCCTATCACCCAGTCCTTTAACCACCTTACTACCCATGATTTTAGTGTTATTCCAGATTTCTAGTGGCAAAACTACTTTTTAAAAGGTATTCTTTGTTTTGCCTATATGGTAGTACCATTTCCTAAACTCTAACTATGACAATTACTATAAAAATGATATTTAATATAATCTACCTATGGGCAAGTAGATTTTCCCTGTATTCATATTATGAGTCAAAATTTCACCATTAAGTTTTTTGAAACATGATTTATAAATAGTAATTGATTTCACTGATACTATTCTCATACCAGGTGTTTACTATTTCATTATGCTTGGTCACCAATTTATATTTAAGATATACAAAATATCTGATGCTTACTAGCACATCACCCAAATTTTCTCAATAGATCACGCTGCCAAACGTATTTTCCATCCTTTCTCTCTCTGTGCAGCAGTGTTGCTCAGCACATGTTCCTCAGACTAGTCCCCAAACTGTTACCAGTCCATTATAAGATAAATGCAATAAGAGTACAAATCAGTGGAGTACACGTATACCTATCAAGTATACAAATGGTAAGTATTTAGAAAATGTTAAGACATTTGACATTGCTGCTACATCTGTGTATATCATTTCCTGTTTTACAAAAGTTCATAGCAAATTGGATATTTCTTTTTAAATGGTTCTTCACTACAGAGTTGAGATGCACTACTCTAGAGTGTCTCAATAATGGTTTAGGTCAGGTGGTACAGTTTTCCTTCTTGTATTACCTTTGTCTTCATCAGGGTTGGTCTTTAAACCAAGCTACCTGGATGCCTTCCAAGCAGTCATTTCTGTATAGTTTCATAGCTATAGCCAGTGAACAGAAAGTGCATTTCCTTCCACCATACTGTAAAATTATTTTTTTTTTTTTTGGTTTTTCTCCGGTACCGGGAACCGAACTCATGACCTTGCGCTTGCCAGGCAGGCGCTTTTGCCCCTGAGCTAAATCCCCAGCCCCTGTAAAATTATTATTAATGTAATAGGAGAGTGCACTTCTGGTTTTGGCACTGATATTTTGGATGTAGCGTTGGGCCTGGTAGCTTAAAAGAGTGGGCAGTATTTTGGAATGTGGATTAATGGATACAGAAGCACCAAGAATACTTGTTAAAATGTGGTATATTTGATCCATTCAGAGATAACCTGATAGGATATTTTAAATGAAGTAGCAGAATCTTTTCTTAAGTGGGACCATGAATCTTTGCTCAAGGAAAGTTTTATGAAGTTGGGCCTTATTTTTAGAAATGCTTTTCTAACTGCTAATATAACAGGCCTTATCATGTAAATGCTCAATTAAAGGAATATTTATAAACTATCACTGATTAGCTAATAATGAATCCTACAGTGAGTTGAAATTTAGATTAAGCTTTAGAGCTGCTTCTAAGACAAGATTGTGTTATTATATGCTGAGATAGATTTAGGCATCTACAGAAATAAAATTAATTTTGAATCAGCAACCTTTAAGAGTGAGGCCCTGTAATGCCCATTTAATGTGGAGGAAAATTCTGTTATATTTCAGAAAGGATGAAATACATACTAGGTCATTTGAAAGCTGGAAGTTTGCTTAGAGTTATATATGCTGTCATGTCTACAGTTTGGAGCCAAGAGGAAACAATGAAGGAGTCAAAGGAATAAATGTAAAGACAGGCAAAAATACAGAAATATATACCTGGAAACCTTGTGTGTAGAGTGAACCTTCAGTAGTTCTCATACATAAAACAGTTCTGACCATTCAATTATTTATCCTTCATAATTATTCCTTTCCATTATTCTGGTCTGGACTATTAAGAACTTATTTATTGAGGTCCTGTGCAGCAGTCTATTATAGATCAGCCAGATTAGTCCCTCCAAAACAGTTATAAAAAAAATGTAGATATGAATATTATTGTTAGAGAATGTAAGACTCTAAATACAATGAGGATAAAGCAAAGAGTGAGGAAAAGTTAGTCACTATTATAACTCTTAAGATTTCACATATACATAAATGAAAATATTTTCTCCCCTGAGCTGAAGATTAGCAGCTATCAGTTACTGTTGGAGACACAAAATTTTAGGGAACACAAAAGTTAATTGAAGTGTGAGAAGATTTGTCAATTGTTTATATGATCTTTGTGTTTTCTTTTGTTCATTAAAATGAAAAGAATGTGTTAAAATTAAAAATCTAATATGCTGGGTTTTTTTTTTGTTGTTTTTTCTCCAGTACCGGGAACCGAACTCACGACCTTGCTCTTGCCAGGCAGGAGCTTTTGCCGCTGAGCTAAATCCCCAGCCCCAACCACTAATATGCTGTTAATTAGGTTCTCCTTCACTGAAATAATTTATCAAAATAAAAGGGAAAAAATTAATGTCAAATTACCTACAGTAGACTGAATCAGGCAGTTAATTTCTGTAAATTATTTCTGACCAAATACTAGAAATAAATCAGTGTGAAAGATTATTAATATTTTTTGTAACATGAAATACGTTTTTTAAAGAAAAACAAAGAATTTTGTTATGAACCAATTCATACTGCCGCAAATATCTTGGATCCAAGAGTGAAAGGTAGAAAAGTAAATAATGATAGCACTGCTGCTGCCCTAGATTGAATTACAAAACAAGCAGCACATTTAGAAATGTATGCTGGAAAAATCCTTTCAGATGTGTCTGAATACAAAACAGTTACAGTGTTTGTGCAGTCATGCAGTTTGGACTTGTGCCAAGTGTAACGTTCTTATTCCTGGTCCCACCCTCCTGATGGGGAATCTGAAGGCCAGGTTACAATTCAAGGTCTCTATGGCTTACTCAAGTTCTTACCCAGTATTTTTGAACTTTCATCCCTACTAGGTTTGCTAGTGAAAATAATAATGTTAATAACTAACATATATTTGGTGTTTACTATGTGGCAACCAATATGCAAGATAAATTGTATTTTTTCTCAATTACATTTTACAATAAACCTGTGAAGTTTATTGCTTTTACGTTTAGATGGGGAAACTGACACTCAAGAAGTTAAAGAAACTATTCATGCTCAAATTGTTTTATCTGCTCAATTAAAAGTCTATTGAAAAAATAGTAATCTTTTCAGATGTCAAGGATGATTTTTGTTTGAAACACAAGGCTAGATATATGGAACAATAAGGTCTCTCAAGCCTGAACATCTAGATGCCTCCCTCAGAGGCCCTTCCCCCTAAGTAAGAGTTTTGCTTGCTATTCCCACTGGTTGCTTTCAGTCACACCTCTCAAACATTGTCAGTACCTTTCAGTCGTTGCGCTTCAAGATGGTCTTTATCCCAGTCCCAGCTTTATGGGCTCCTCAGTAGTTAAGTAACTTAATAGTACAGCAGGATCTCTCAAACACTTTTAAGTGACAGGAGCACTTAAAGAATAAGTCAAAGGCCTTTACCACTACTTCAAGAAAATCAGTCTGTGGAACATTATGTAGCCAACTCCTTTTAGTTACCTATCTTTATTTAAACAAAATTTAGAGAAGGAAAGCTGGTCTCAGATGGGTTGAATTTCTGAAGCTTGGAGAAAGTTGGTTTTCTCTAGAGCTATTCTTGAAACAAGAGTCACATAGGATCTCTATTTGCTATAAAGAACATTTGAGCTATGGGAAAATGAGATTAGAAATTGAAGAATTCTATATTCCTTAGACATGAATTTAGACATTATTGGAAGTTAATAAATGATCTTTGTGCTCAGTACTTTAACATCGTATTCTTTCTTGATTCCATGTATTCCAAAAATACAATTTGAATTATACACACATCAGAAAGAGTTCTTGAGGCCCAATCCAACGAAATGGGGGAGCATGAAAATTTAGGTATCACCTGGAAAGACTGCTTCAAAATACTCCACAAGTAGAGTGGAGGAGTCCATTGCTTAGAGAGGTGCAGCATGTTTCTGTGGAAGACCGTTTCTTTCTAGTAAATCTCTACAGAGTGTGAGCAATAGCTGTGTGAGGCTGTGGCTCTGACTCTCTGAATTTAGTGTCCTGGATCTTCACTCATGTTATACTTTTCTATTTTTGTGACAATTTCTCTGTAAGACTTTTTTTCTGTATACAGTGAAACTGGGAAAAACATTTTAAACTGCATTTGCTGGGAAAAGGGCCTTTCTACTTGGAATCTGAAGTGAAACTGACACCACACTTTGCAGAGATATACATGGCAGGATGACTGCAGGGAATGTCACCCCCATGGTCTTAGGAAGCAGGAGCCCTTTTGTAGTTATTTAACCACTTCTTCCCCATTCCTGTGGCCCACTTCCCTTTGATCCCCCTCCCAGATAGTATTTCAGGAATTCTAGGTATCACTGTGTCTCTCTGTCCTTGCAAGAGCATGCACTATAATGGAATGTCACCTGTTCGTGTTCTTATTTCTCCAGAACTCTTGCTTACTCTTACATTTGGCTGGGATCTCCACTGTGGTATGACTGTGGAATCAGCACATACACTCCCCAGTGTTTCAGAGTTGTATCGAATTACATGGTTTTTAGTATTAGCACTTTCATTTTCTCAAACATCCACTGACTGACAGGTGGGCTTACCTCGAAAGTCTCAACATGACAAGATGAGTGAAATTTTGGACTCTTTTCCGTCTTTCTTTCCCCTTCAGCACCTCTCCTGCCAAAGTTTCTCAGATGCACTGTTTCACACCTTGTTCTTTTCCATGCTTCCTTTAAGCATCAGCCTACTTCCAAAAATAGAAGAAGGAAAAACTGCACTATGAAAACGTATTTTTCTTCTTAATAAAAATATACGCCAGGTCTGGTGGCACACACCTATAATCTCAGAACTCAGGAGGCTGAGGCAGGAGGATCGTCATAAGTTCAGTGCCACCTTGGGCTACATAGTGAGTTTAAAGCCAGCTTGGGTTATATAGCAAGACTTTGTCTCACAAACATATACAAATATATATATAATACATAACTTAAATGGAATCAAACAATAATTATCCCTTTGTGTCTGGCTTTTTTCACTTAGCATGTCTTCAAGGTTCATGCATACTGCAGGTGTACCACAATTTCATTTCTTATAGTTGAATACTAATTCATTGTAGGAATATACCACATCTCATGTGTATATTTACCCATTGATAATCATTTGAGATGTTTCTCCCTTTTGGCTGCAGATAGAGCACCTGTGATCACTTGTACAAGTTTTTGTTTGAAAACTTCTTTTCACTTATTTTATGTATATATGTAGGAGTGCAATTGCTGGATCATAGAGTGATTCGGTGTTTAACTTTTTGAGGAATTGTCATATGTCACAGCTGAACAATTGTATGTTCCCATGAGCAATATACGAGGGATCTAATTTATACACAAATTCACCAATGCCTGTTATTTTCAATTTCTAATAAAAAAGTCAGTTTGACTATAGAAATAGTGATTACTAAAACTCGGAAGGGTAGGAGGAGAGATAGAGGAAAACTGGGCAACAGGTATGAAAACATACTTAAATAAAGGTGTAAATTCTGCTGTTCAACAACACAGGGGAATGACTATAGTTCACAATAACCTGTTTTATATTTTATGAACAGCTAAAAGAGAAGAGCTCAATAGCTCTAAACATTAAAAAAAAATGATGAGGCGAGGCGAGGAATGTAGCTCGGTAGTATAGCACTTATCTAGCATGCACAAGACCCTGGGTTTAATGCCCAGTGCCACAAAAATAAATTTTCAATAAAGATGAGGAAAAGGAAATGCCAATTAGCCTGATTTGATTAGTTCACACTGTGTGCACGTGTAGAACTATCACATTGAACCCAATCGATATGTATAAATAAATAGTATTTTAAAATTTAATTAAAATTGTAAACATCTTATTGTCACCCTAATGGGTATGAGGTGGTACCTCACTGTGGTTTTGATTTGCATTTTCCCGAGGAAGGAGTAAGTGAGGAGCAAAGCAAAGGCAGGTATATTCTTGTTTTCCCTTCACATAAAAACTACCAGTAATAAATTATTAATTTTTAAGATAAGGAAAGGAGACTCTGAAAGCTAAAACAACTTACCCAAGGTCACTCAGATAGGCAGTAAAGTCATGCCACCTGTGTAGTTTGACCTCAAAGTCTATAATGTTAATCATAAAGCCACAGTGATACTCTAAAACTAAACGAATAGATCCCTAAGATCAGGCACCATATCTCCTGTTCCTTTTGTGCTTGTTCCTCTCACAAGCTAGGTAATTTTGTACTTTGGACACAGAAAGAACTCTAGAAATATCTATTAACCAGTCATGGGAATATCTAAAGCCCTAGTGAAGGGCTCAGAATTATTGAAAGAAACTCTATATGAGAATTCCTAACTAAAAAGGGTTTTTACTAATACTTCTTGGTGCAGTTGTTCTGATATGAACACTTATCTGTTTCTCTTGAATCTGTGTGTTTGTTTTTGCCTTTTTTTTCCTTTAGGGTCTACATTTTTCTGTGTACTGTGTACACAGGAGAGGAATTTTAAAGCTCATCTTGTAGGAAGACATTCTTCTTGTTTAAAGTTCAAACTTAAAGCCAATCTTCCATTTTGCACAAGCAGGTATGTTGGGAAAAAGAATTAAAATAAAAGAGTATTATTAACTTCTAATCCTTACATATACACTAAAGATAACTCTGTCCTTGTTCACTCTATTCCTGGACTTTATTCCAAAGATCAGGACAATGATTGAGAAAGAAAAATAAAACAAGACAGGATTTTTTGATTCATTTACATCAGAAAAGTCAGAGAATTACAAAATGAAAGAAAAATTAACTTAGGCTAGTTTCGAGTGTTTCAGGTAATTTTGAGAAAGCTAGAGGTAGGAGAGAGAGAGAAAGAGATTGAAGCATCTGTGAGGCCATAATGAATGGAAATTTAGAGAAGTAAATAGAAAAACTATGTTTTGATTGATTGTTGTGTATATTTTAATAGGCAAAAATAAAAACCTGAATTTGTTGCGCATTTCTTTTTGGATTTTAAATAAGTGTTTATTTGTTCATGACACCATTGTGAAACTACTATGAGGTGGATTGAATTTATATAGGTTACACTTGGAGGATAAGATCTAATTTAACAAAAGTGTGGGAAGATGGCAGGATTGCAAATTGGTACAACCACTTTGGGGTATAACCTGCCAGTTCCAGTAAAATCAAAAGTGTTAATGTCATGTCACACACTACTCCTATTTCTTCCCTAAAGAAAAGCACACATTACACATGTGTACCATAATGTTTTCTACAGCACTGGAAAAACTTGGAAATAATCTGATTTTACAACAATAGACAATTAAGTAAAAATTATATATTCAATGGAATGCCATAAAGCAGTCACAATAAATTAATTAGAGCTATATGTGTCAATATGAACATATCTTAAAATATAATGGCAAGTTACTGAATGACACATACTATATGATAACATTGATGTAGAAAGGTGCACTATAATGCTATATACTAAAATACTATATACTTGCATATATTTTATAAGTATTTATATATATATAATACAAAAGAATAAGGAAAGTATGCACATAAAATTCATAGCATTAGCACCTTCTGGCAAGTGGTAAAGTGAATGAAATCAGAGATTCTGATCAAAAGGGATTTTAGATCTATCTTTAATGTCTTAATTATTTTCTCAACTTTTTTAAAATTCAAAGTTACAAAAAAAGTACATAAAACCTGTAAACCTTTTACTCAGCATCCCTCAAAGGTGACATTCTTATATAGCTATAGTATAATAAGAAACGCAAGAGCTGAGGATACAGCTCAGTGGCATAGCACCTGCTTGGCAGTGAGTTTAATTCCTGGTACCTACATGAAAAAAAAAAAAGAGAGAAAACCAAGATGTTAACATCAGTACATTATGGTTATTATGGTTAACTAGACTTTATTCCGTTTTCACCATCTTAAATCTGCATTTGTATGTGTATGTTTCTATGAAGTTTTATCTTAAGCATCGTTTCATGAATTCATCCTTCATTTCTTTTGGATAAATATCCAGGAGTATAAATGTTGGGCTTTACAATAACTGCGTGTTTAGTTTCATATGAAAGCATAACATTACTTTCTGGGGTGATTTTACCATTTGATTTTACCACTAGTAATATATGAAACAGTCTATTCTTCTGTATTCTCATCAACATTTTTATTGTCACTATTTTTATTTCAACTATTCTACTGGGTCTTTAGGTATATGTCACTGTGATTTTAATTTACATTGCTCTACTGATGTTGCATCTCAACCTCTTTCATGCGTTTATTTGACACCTATATATTATTCATGCTCTTGAATAAAATGTCTGTTCATGTGTTTTGACCATCTTCAAATTGTTCTGTTAGATTTTGTTTTTACTGTTGAGTTCTGAGCATACTTCATATGTAGTAGATACAAGTACTTTGTTATATATAAGGTTTATAAATAATTTTTTTCCAATCCTCACTTTGTCTTTTTATCCTCTTAACATCCTTTTAACTGTGCAATTTTTCATTTTAATGAAATCCAATTCATAAAGTTTTTCTTATATGGATTGTTCTTTTGGTGTCAGGTATAAGAACTCCTCATCTAAGTCTCAAATATTTTATCTCTAGAAAAGCTTGGAAGTCATCCTCTTGTCCTCATAACAAGAAAAAAGCTGAAAAGCTGAAAATCAACATTTTAAAGATCCATCAGATAACTGAGGTCACAGGGCATGCAACTGCCCCAAAAACTGGAGAGGAAGACGTGATACAGAGAATCACAGATTACTGGGAGCAGAAATCAGACAGAGGGAGCATGTGATTGAAGCAAAGGGAATGTAAACTACCTTGAGAGACAAAAACTCTCAGCCCTTTCATGGGTTTTTCCTATAGCTACTCACCAGGTTCTCAGGGTAAATATGGGAGAAAAATTCCCTCATGTTTTGGGTGGACAAGGAGGGGAAGTAATCATATTAAAATACACCCAGAGTGTTCTAGTCTCCTTAACAAAACGCTGCCTTCAAGAAAAACTACTTTACCAAACCTTAACCAATGTGAGTTTTACCAGATTCTAAACTAGAGTCTTTGGTGATGGGAATATTCAATTCCAGATTCCTTTATTAGCCCTCTAGTTAGAAGAAGATAAATACCCTGCTCCAGCCTGAATCAGCTACAAGGTCACAGCCCAGAGGTAGACTCAAAGACTAAGAAATAACTGTAATACTATAGAATTCTTTCTCTTCCCGCTCTTAGCACAATGTCAGTCTATCTCTGGTGTAAAAACTATCTGTCTTTAGAAGAACATGGGTAAGAATTACAGAAAATTCTCATTGTGCATCATGAAATCAAAAAGGGTGAAGAAAAAGTAAAGATTTTCTCACACAAAAAATTGGTGAAGAGTAACAATAGTTAATACGTTGCTCTCCTATTATTTTGTTTTGAAATTTTGGTTTTTTCTTCTTTTAAAAAAATTGGTAAAATCTGTCCTAAGTGGACCTTTCTTGAAAGTAACAGAAAAGGAAGTTCTTCAGGTAGAAAGACAATGATACAGGTCAGAAACATGGATAGACATTTAACAGGAAGAATATTCGAGGTCATATAAATGAAGGTAAAAGAATTTTTTATTTTTAAATGATATAATAGATAATAGATAATAATAGCTCATTCAACATAATAATAGCAACATTATTGTAAATGAGTGAAATATATGACAGCAATAACAGGTGAGAGAGGAATTGTTTGAAATGCCCTCTTCTAAGGTACATGAATTTCAAAGAGAATATAATCTATGCACTGAGATGAATCATATAAAGTGCATAATTACAATTAGGAAAGTATAAAAAGAGAATGAACAATAAATAAACAAGACAAAATAAACAAAGAACAAGAGCAAGGAATAGAAACAGGTACAAATAAGATAGGTATTGTTCCAAATATATCAATAATTATTTTAAATTCAAGTGATCTAAAATACACCAATTAAAAGATTATTAGAGTGGTTAAAAAATCAACTATATGTTGTCTACAAGCTCACTTTAAACATACAAGCACATCAAAAGTAAAGTGCTGGTGTTATGGTGTGATTATAACATTTCCCCCGGAGACTCATGTGTTATGATTTAGATCTAAAATGTCACCCAAAAGTGGTTGAAGGGGTTATACTCATTAGTGGATTAATAACAGGAAGTTATCCACAAAAATCACAAAATAATTGATAAACAACATATCTAATGCACAAATTAGAAAGGAAGAAGGATATAAACCAATAGTCATACCTCCTATTTTAAGAAACTAAAAAAGGAAGAACAAATTAAATTTAAATTAAGTAGAAGAAATGAGGTAACAAAAATTAGAGAAGAAATCAATGGAATTAAAAACTTCAAATTAATAGAGAAAAATCAATAAAACTGAAATCCAGTTCTTTGTAAATATTCATGAAATAGATAAACTACCAGGAAGGCTAGAAAAAAGAAAGACTGAGAGAGAGAACAGAAGAGAGATAGAGATTGAAACTCCTACTAATAGTAGAAATAAAAGATAGGCTACCATAACAGATCCCATGGTTACTAAAAGGATAATTATTATGAATAGTGGTAGCTCACAAACTTGATAATTTAGATGAAATGGACCATTCCTTGAATGACACAGTCTACTAAAACTCACACAAGAAGCAATAGGTCATCTGAGTAAGCCTAAGTCTAATGAAATAAATTGAATCAATAATTAATAACCTTTCAAAACAGAAAGCACCAGACTCATGATTTCACTGGTAAGTTCTATCAACAGTAAAGAAAGAAACGATACCAGTTTTCTGTAATCTCTTCCAGAAAATAAAAGCAGAAAGAACACCTCCTAATTCATTGTATAAGGCCAGTATTACTCTTATCAAAACTACACAAAGATATTATTAGGAAGAAAAATTATAGACTAACAGATCTCAGGAAAATAGATGTAAAAACCTCAACAAAATACTGACAAAACAAAACAAATAATGTGTCCAAGTAATTGCACAGTCATACCTTTGTCCTTGACTACTTTGAAACTCATTCAGTTTGATACATTTTGATATGAAAATTTTGTCCTGGTGCTCATCATTTGTTTAGCACTGGATATACAGGACAGGACTTCTAGGTGTTGATTGCCTTGTCACTTATTACTCTTTTCAGCCAAAACAACTTGTTTGGTTCTCATCACTTTCGGCACTTGTGCCTCTTGGAACCAATTATTGATGAATACTGAGATATCACTATACCACTAAGAGCAAGTGAGGTTTATTCCAGGTATGCAAAATTGGTTTGACATTTGAAAATCTATTTATATAATTTATCATATAGACAAGCTAAAGAAAAAATCATGTGACATACAAGAAGATGCAGGGAAAAAAAAGCATTAGATACAGTCCCACACCTATTCATGATTAAATACTCTCAGAAAACCAGACATGAAAGGAAATTTCTTCCATTTGATGAACAATACCTCTAAAAATCTTGCAGCTGACATCACACTTAATGAAGAAGAAGCCTTCCGTGTAAG
The DNA here is from genome assembly GCF_000276665.1 of Chinchilla lanigera. NCBI lineage: Eukaryota > Metazoa > Chordata > Mammalia > Rodentia > Chinchillidae > Chinchilla > Chinchilla lanigera. The sequence continues at coordinate 192,912 of NW_004955594.1, forward strand.
TCTAGGACTATAACAATAATGTCCCATTTTACCCCTCCTCTTCAACATTGTATTGGAAGTTCTAACTAATGCAATGGCAATAAAGTGAAACAAAAGGTGTAGAGATTGGTAAGAAATAAAATGCCTTTGCTCATAAATGAACATGTTCTATGAATCCAACCATATGACATGGAAATTGCAAGAATACAAACGACTAAGAAGATCAATGGTTGCAGGAGCACAGGCAGAAACAGAGGACTGGATGTGAAACCAATGGGCATTTTCAGAGTAGTGAAACTTCTGTATGATCATGTACTGGTGAAGGCATGATATTATGCATTTATGAAAACTCATAGGAACATATAGCACAAAGTGAACCATTGTGTAAATTGTGGACTTTAGTTGATGATAATGTATCAAATATTTGTTTATCAACTGTAACAAATTTTACCACACTAAAGTGTTGTTTGAAAAAGCCATGTGCGTGTCGGGGGGGGGTAGTTTTTCAACCCAGGACTTGTGCATGCTAGGCAAGTGTTCTACCACTGAGATACATCCTTAGCTCTTTTTAAACAGGGTCTTTCTAAGTTTCCCAGGCTGGCCTTCAACTTGTGATCCTCCTACCTCAGACACCAGAGTACCCAAGATTATAGGCATGCACACTGAACCAGATTTCTCTATATTTTATGAAAATGCATATTCATATCTATAAGGAGATTTCCAAAACAGACTCATTAAGTTAAACTTTTGCATATATTCACATTTCATCTTGATGATCATTATAATAGTCTATAATAATTACAGTCTTGCCAAAAAAATTTTAGTTGTTTAATTTTTAACATCACAAAGTATGAAAGTTGTACATATTAATGGGGTGTCACATAACGTTTGACACATGTATGTACACATTGTATGATGTTTAAATCAAGTATCATCTCTTAGTGGAGAAAACTTTGAAAGTTCTTTCTTCTAGTTTTTTGAAGTGTACAGTACATAACACCCTCTATAGTCATCATATACAATAGTACCTCAGAGCTTCTTGCTCATAAATAACTGTAACTTAGTACCTATTGTTCAAACTTTTCGTATCCCTCCTCACTCCTTCTTTCCCCAGCTGCTGGTAACCACCATTCTACTGTCAGTTTCTATGAAATAAACCTTTATAGATTCCACATATGAATGAGATCATGTGAACTTGTATTTCTGTGCCTGATGTATCATTTAGCATAATGATCTCTAGTTCCATCCAAGTTGTTGCAAATGACAGGATTCCAATCTCTTTATGGCTGAATAATACCTCACTGTGTACATGTACCACATTTTCTTTATCCACTCATCAGTTGATAGACACTTACATTGTTTCCATTTCTTGGCTATTATGAAGGATGATGCAATGACCATGGGAGTCTAACATCTCCTTAACATACCGATTGCTTTTCTTTGGATGTATACCCAGTAATGGAATTGATGGAGCCTGTGATAGTTCTAAAGTTCTTTGAGGCACTTTGATACTGTCATAATATAATAGCTGTACTAATTCACATTTACACCAACAATGTGTAAGTGTCCTATGCTCTCCATATCCTCAACAGAACTTGTACTCCTTAGTCTTTTTGATATTTGAAATGAGGTGATCTAACATTGTGATTTTTGTTTACATTCCCCTGTGAATAGTGATATCTAGCACTTTTTCAGGTACTTGGTGGCCATTTATATGCTTTCTTTTTGATAATTCCCTATTTATGTGTATCACCCATTTTAATTGGGTTATTTCCATTTTTTACTATTGAATTTTTGGAGTTCCTTATACATTCTGGTATCAACCCTTTGTCAGATATACATAGTGCGAATACTTTTTCCTATGTTTTATGTTGTCTCTTTACCCTATTGAGTGTCTCCTTTACTTTATAGAAGCTTTTCGGTTTGATGTAGTACCATTTGTATACTTTTTTCCTCTCCTTTCCTGCATTTTTGTGTTCTTGACCAAAAAATTCCTTGCCAATTCCACTGTCCTGAAGCATTCACCCTATGTTTTCCTCTTGGACTCTCATAGATTCATGACTTACATTTAAGTCCTTAATACACTTGGAGTTATTGTTGTAACTGCTGATAAATAGATAGAGGTCTGGTTTCAGTTTTCTGCATTTGGATATCTACTTTATCCAACATCATTTATTGAAAAACTGTCATTTCTCCAATGCATGTTCTTAGCATCTTTGTCAAAAACCAGTTTACTGAACAAAAAAAAAAATTAGTAGTATAATTATGTTAGCTATCTTGTGTTTATATGTATATTTTTTTCTTTTCCCTTCACTCCATCCCAGTTGTTCTTTCCTTTTGAGCAATTTCTTTCCCTTTCTCAATATCTATTGCAGATTTTGTATCCTGTTTATTCTTTTAGTTTCTTACACTAGAAAGACAAGATGATGTTTACACATGTGAGTTTATTTCACTTATGAGTATGGTGCTTATATTGATTGATTAATTTTGCATGCCTAGCAACTACTTTGAAGACAACAATATGCAGTACATTCATCATTGTTAATTTCTTATTATCCTGCATTGAAACTCTGTATCATTGTTTTTCTTTCTTTTTTATCTTTCTCTCTTTTTGAAATAAAAAAATAATTTACTATAGATGAATGGATTACTTCTAGGGCCTTTATTCTGTCCTATTGGTCTATGTACCTGTTTTACGCCAGTACCATGTTACTTTGATTATTACAGATTTGTAGGGTACTTAGAAGTGACATAGTGCAATGCTTCTGTTTTTCTTCACTTTACTCAGAGGTTTTGATTATTTAGGATTTTATGTGGTTTCATACAGATATTAGAATTGTGTTTCTAGTTGTGTGAAGAATTCCACTGGTATTTTGATAGAAATTTTAGTAAATCTGTAAGTCACTTTGGGTGGTATGGACATTTTAGCAATACTAATTCTTCCACTCCATGAACGCAGGATGTTGTTCTGTCTTTATGAATTCCCTTCAGTTTCTTTCATCAACATTTCATGATATTAATTGTAGAACTACTTTGCCTCTCTGGTTAAATTTATTCCTAGATATTTTTAGCTAATCTAAATGAGATTACTTTGGTTGATTTTTATTTCAGATAATTTATTACTGAGATAAAGAAATGCTACTGACTTTTATATGTTGGTTTTGTATCTTTCATTTGTTCTAATAGTTTTTTGGTGGATAATTTTGAGTTTTCTAAACATAATCATGTCAATTGCGAGTGGTAACAATTCATGGTATGGGCGTTTTACCAATATTGATTTTTACGTTGAAGTATGTTCCTTAATTGCCCAATTTGTTCAGTATTAATTTTTTTGGAGGGGTACCAGGAATCGAACTCAGGACCTTGTGTTTGCCAGGCAGACACTTTGCCACTGAGCTATATCCCCAGCCCCTGTTCAGTATTATTATAATAAAGAATTGAATTTCATTAAATGACTTATCTGAAATAATTAAGCAGTAGTTTTGGGACAGACCCACACTGTGTTATAGAAGGGGAGGAGGCCCGGCTGTGCTTCGTGTGTCTCTTCAGCTGCAAGGGAGGAAGATGTTGGAACATTTTAGGAAGCATAATAAAATCCCCAAAAGTGAACTGCTGAATGAATTTATGGACAGCACAAAAGCATGTAACAGTCCTGCCCAGGCCATTGAGGTTGTGAAGCTGGCGAGTGCGTTCAGCTTGCCTGTTTGTGAGAATCTCATCCAGAGAGAAATGATGAACTTTGCAATGGACCCAGAACTAAAGGAAGCTCTGGGCAACCCCACTGCATTGGCCAGTGCCAGTGATAGTGACAGCGACAGTGACAACAAGTGAAATATTTAACCATGATACAAAGAAAACAAGAGGATGCAGATTTGGTGAATTTGGGACTGTGAAGTAACTGGACACAACACTGACTTTAGATGAAGCTCCTAATATCCTATTTACCAAACCATCCATCAGTGCATCGCTCAAGAGGTACCATTTAAGCAGTAGCACTGCCATCTCATCTCTTCTGACACAAGCACATATCATGACGTCTGTGGCTCTTATTCACGGATAAGTCCTGCACACCCACAGCGTATTCACACTGCCCACATTGGCATGCCGTTGCTTACCAGCCTTTGCTGGCCTGTATGCTGCTGCTGCTTCTTTGAACTTAAAGGTTTTCTTGAAATTACATCACAGTTGCTATTTGATCAATAGTATCAATTTTAGAATTGATTAAAACAGGATAATGGCAATTTTAGGCTGCACAGTTGGTAAATGAAGACTAAATAAATGTAATTAATCTCCCAAAAAAAGCAGTATTGTTTTTAACCCTTTATTCTGTTGATACAGTGTATCATGTGTATGGATTTACTTTACTTTTATTTTATTTTATTAGTACATGTCTGAAATTCATGCAGTATATAGTCATCTTGGGGAGTAGAGATATGTACATAATATAGCTTATTTCTTTTTTAATCCCCTTTCCCTCCCCTCCACTTCCCTCCTTTCCTCCTCCTCTAAATCCCCTACCCTGATTTTCATTCTTGTTGATATTAATCTTAGCTTATGTTATCGCATATAATGTTTATATTAATTGAGATTATTAGGTTGCTGTATATGGCTTATCTTTATACTACTTATTTCCCCTTCCTCTCCTCCTTACCCCTCACACTTTTTCCACTAGACCACTTCCCTATTGCAAGAGATCCTTTGTCCCCTTGTATGCACCCTTTATTATTCTTGTTGTTTATGCTTCACCTCACCCAAATGAGAGATACTATATGGTATTTAAAGAAAATATAATGTTTAGTGAAATAAACCAAACACATAAGCTTCTGTAACATAAGATTTGTGCATATTGAACAATTCTTGTATCCTCAAGATGAAACTTAATTGGTCACAGTGAATAGCATTTTTGATGTGCTGTTGGATTAGTTTTGCTTGTATTTTAAAAAAGATTTTTACATCTATGTCCATCAAAGACATTGGCCTATAGTTTCTCTTTTTTAAATTTTGTTTTGTTTTATATCATTTTTTGTTTTGTTGTGTCCCTGTCTGGTTTTGGTAACAGATAAATGCTGGTCTCACAGAATGTGTTTGGAAGAATTTATCTCTCTTCTATCTCTTGAAATAACTAAAGGAGAATTGGCATTTTAATCTCCTGTTTTATTTCTTCCTGATCTACTTGTTGTTCAAAAGTAAGTTGTTTAATTTCCGTATATTTTTAGTTTCCAATGTTTCTCTGGTTATTGGTTCCTAGCTTTATTGCATTGTGGTCAGAAAGGATCCTTATATAATTTCAACTTTTAAAATTATATTGAGACTTGTTCTGTGGATTATCACATGATCTATAATGGGTATTCATGTGATGATGAGAAAAACATATAGCCTGAAGCTGTTGGGTGCAATGTTCTGTAAATGTCTTCTAAGACCATCGGTCTAGGGTGAAATTTACTTCTGATGTTTCCTCGTTTATTTTCTGTCTGATTTATCTGCACATAGTTGTAAAAGCAGGGCAATGTTGTCACCAGCTATTACTGTATTGGAGTATTTCCCTTTAGGTCTATTAATACTTGTTTCATATATTTTAGTGGTCCAATATTGGCTGTATATACATTTAGAATTGTTTTCCTACTCACTGAATTGACCCTTTTATCATTATATAATGACCTTTCTTATGTTTTTTTTTTTTGCTTTTGCTTTAAAGTTTATTCAATCTGATATTAGTGTAAATGTTTCTGCTTATTTTTGGCTTTTATTTCCATGAAATATCTTATTTCCTCCCTTTACTTTAAATACAAGTATGCTTTTAGAAGTGAAATGAGTTTCTTATAAGTAACATATAGTTGGATCTCATTTTTAACTATTCAGTCTCTCTGCCTTTTAATTGGATTATTCAATCAATTTACATCCAATAAGGTAATTCAATTTGACAATGTAATTATTGCTTGGTAAGATCTTACTATAGACACTATGTAACCTCTTTTCTATTGTTACTGTAGTTTTTTTCTTTCCCACTCTCTTAAAAGTCTTTCTTCATGGTTAAGTGAATTAATTTAGTGGCATGTTTTGATTCCTGATTACTATTTTTCATTGATCTATTACAGTTTTTACTTTCCTTTACCATAATGCTTTCAACAAAATCCCTTAATTATAACAAGTTATTTTGAAATAATAGCAATGCAACGTGATTATAAGAAGAACAAGAAAACTGGCCAGTTATTTTGCTTTACTCTCCATATTTTGAACTTTTGGTGTCTGATGTCACATCATTCTATATTACCTATTGCTTATCATGTCAATGTAGCTAATACTTTAAATGGATATTTGAGTCTTCATACAAAAGATATAAATGGTCTATTATAGAGTAGACTTTTAGAGATGGGGAAAGATTGGAGAGAGGAAAAGGAGATGGTGGTAACTGGGTGAAAAATAATCAAAATATGTTATAAGCATGTACCGATATATTAAATGAACCTCACTATTTTGTATTATTAATATGCACTAATAAAAAGATATGTGTTCATGTGTCTTACTTTCAATATTAAAGCATTCTGAGCTTGTGTAATTACTCCTACCAACAAGTTTTATACCTTCCTACATTTTGTTCTTACTCATTAACATCTCTTACTTTCACTTTGAAGAACTTCAGTATTTCTTGTAAGACAGATCTAGTGGGGATATTCTCTCAGTTTTCATTTGTCTAGGAAAATTCTTTATCTCTTCCTCATTTCTAAATGATAGTTTTCTGGGTAAGTATTTTTAGTTGAAAGTTTTCCCCTTCGATACTTTGAAATTATCATGCCACTCTCTGTTGGCCTGTCAAGTTCCTGCTGATAAGTCTGTTCTCAGGCAAATTGAAACACCTTTATTTATTATTTCTTTTCTCTTGCAGCTTGATGATCTTCTCTTTATATTTCACTTTTAAAAACTTGATTATAAATTGTCTTGGGTTAGACTTGGTTGAGTTAAATTTGATTTGTGACCTTTAACCTTCCTCTAGCTTGATTTTTTATCTTTCTCTAAGTCTGAGAGGTTATTTGTTATTTCTTTCAACAAGATTTCTACTCCTTTAGCATTTTCAAGTCCTACTTGTACCCTAATAGCATAAATACTAGCTTTTTAAAACTCTGACCCCAAAGTTTCCATATGTGTTCTTCATTCTTTTTTTCTCCTTCAACTGCATATTTTCAAATAGCTTGTATTTGAACTCATTAATTCTTTATTCTGTTTGAACTATCCTGCTATTAATGTTTTCTAACATATTTTTAATTTCACTGATTTTTAATTGCTTCTACCTCTCTGTTAAATCTCTGTTACAGTACTGGCATATTTCTTATCATGCTTACTGACTTTCCTTAAAAGAGCTATTTTAAATTCTGAGAGTTCTCCCAAACTGATTCCTGCCTGATTGATTGGTTTCTGGCACCATATTTTGAGTATTAGATGGGTTCACAGTTTCCTGAATGCACTTGATGCTTATTGGCATGAAACTCATCTGAGCAGTGAAGAATTAAGTATTTATTTCAGTCTTCCCAATGTGGCTTTGTATCTATCTTTCCATAAATTCTAAGCACGCTGCTTATTTTCTCTGAATCTGTTGTTACTTTCACTATTTCAGCCCTAGATGGCAACCAGGTCTGAATTTGCCAGGAGTCTGCTGTTGGTATGTTGTTGCTATTTCTGCACTAGAGGGTGATATAAGCCTAAGTTTGTCCTAAATGCTCTGTTGGTGTATCATTCAGAAAGAAACAGAGAGTAACGTAGGGACAGTAGTCTGTCTTCACAAGTTCCTTCCTGATGCCAGAATAGGACTGGCTGCCAAAGTTGTCTCTGGGCAAAGCAATTGCTGAAGGATCAGAGCCAGGTTCTTACATCACACCTTTGGCCACTAAAACCATCAAACTGTGTCACACCTTGAGCCCATAGCCCATAAAGACCAGCACAACACTGTATTGGCACCAAGCATATACTACTATGGGCTGCCTATTGCTGAGGTGGACTTTTGGCCTATGACTAGGGCAACCAAGCACAGACAATGCTAGCTAGAACACAAATCTAAATGATTCTGTATGTTTTCCCCTGTCACTGGAGCTGTGCCAGAGGCTCTTTTCACATAATCCTGGGGATGTGGGTCATCAGGATCTGCCCAGCATTAGTTTTCACTAGCTCAACGCTAAATTCGCAGGAAAAGCCTTGTACTTAAGACCCTGCCTTACCCCCAGTGAATGATGGCTTATACCACTTTATGCTGCTCAACGTTGGTTGGTGAAGGCAGACTCTTGGCCACCAAGCTGATGCTATGGTGGATTAACCCTGAGTCCCACAGCCACAAGGACCTGCAATTTCAGGTCAAAACATGAGTCTGTCTCACTAGGGCACAGGTCTCTGTCTGGTACCAAGGTAGATCTAGATCTCCATCTATGAGCACTGACCTCTTGATAGCTGGGTTGTCCACAGTTAAGTAATAGGTGTTGGAGATAGACCATTAGCCACAAAGGCTGATGCTAAGCTGAGTCACACCAAGTTTCACAGCCTCAATGACCTACACCATCTCAAGAAGGCAGTTTTTCCTTGCCAAAAAAAAGAAAAATTGACTTAAGTGTTTTCCCCAGACATTTCCCCACAAATTCCAGATATTTCTTTTCTCTCCAATATGATGGGGAATGAAATATCATATGACTTTATTTTTCATGTTTTGGTTGCTAGTGAAGTATTATCTCATAGTTTTAGTGATAAAGTGTATTTCTTTTTGTATGAATTATTTGTATATATCTTTTCCTATTTTACTTATTATGCTGATTCTTTACTTCTTATTTTAGGTAATCTTAATGTGTTATGGATATTAATCATTGGCCAATTGTATACATAACAAAATTTTCTCTCAAGTCATTGCTTGTCTTATAACTTATTACATTTCATTTTTATGCCTGACAGTATTTTTCTATATAATTTCAGGATTTCATTTCTGGCTTCAGAAAGCCTTGTCTACTTCAATATATTTTTAGGTATTTTGTATTAAAATATTTAATATCTCTGAATTTATTTTCTATTTAGTGTCTTTTTTTTTTCATACTGGGAATCAAACTCAGGACCTTGCATTTGCCAAGCAGGTGCTTGTACCACTGAGTTATATCTCCAGCCCTATTTAGTGTCTTTTGAATCTAAATAGTAGCCAATAGTTCAAATACTCTTTTACCTGTTTACATGAAATGCTAAATTTTTAAAAAATTTGTTTTTATTCACTTCTCTGATTTGTCTTTATTTTTGTTCTGAATACTCAGTTGTCAAACAGCTTTCCTCACATTGATGTGATTTTGTATTTATCATAAATTAAATTTCCATATGTTATATAGATGTTTCTAGGAATTATTTTATTTCATTAATTTATTTGTTTGTGTCAGGATTACATACAGAGTCTGCCAAAATTGTATACACACTTCAGGAATACAGCCCTACCAACAATATGACTTCAGATCCACAAGACTCATTTTGGGCTTCTGAGTCCTCACATGTGCTGTTTTATGACTAAATTTGTAGTAATTTGTTATAGCTACAGTAGGAAATTAATCATGACTGACTTTGAGTTAGGCCAAGATTTCCTAGCTAAGACACAAAAGCTATAAATCATAAAATTAAAAAATCAAAAGCATTATAGTCCATCCAAATTTAAAATTTTCAATTGTTAGTAGACACTATAAAGAAAAACAAAGCCAAAGACTTGAATAAAGAGAAATTTTATATCTCAAGAATAATGAGATAATACAATAATAAATACATAAATAAAAGATGTGAACTACTGCTTCACCAAATTAGTACTCAAATGATCAACAAGAACTTGAAAATATTCATGCCATTATTGGTTCTGAAGGAAATGGTAATTAAAACCACAGTGATAAACCACAACAAAACCAATAAAAGGGCTAAAATTAGAAATACCATGACCACACAGAGGATCTACAGTGACTAGAACTCCTATATGCTGTGAGCGGGAATGAAAAATGGTACCACTACAAAGAAAAACAGTTTGGCAGTTTCTTCAAAAGTTAAATATACACCTACCCTTAATTACATCAGTAGGTATATATGCAGGAGAAATGGTGGTATGTATTCACACAAAGACTTGTATACAAATGTTCACAACCATATGCACAAGAGCCAAAAGCTGAAAACAAATGCTTATCAACATTTGAATGGACAAGCAAATGGTTATACATGTGTAGAATGGAATGTTGCTCAGTAATTAAAAATGGAAAAGAAAAACTACTGATACACAAAAAAGCATGAAAGAATCTCAAACACTTCATGCTATTAAAGAAGCTAAGCACTAAGGACTATAATTTTAACATTTTCATTGTTTTACTACATTTTGAGTAAGATATATAAATTGCACATATTAATGTGATTCAGTGTGATATCTCTATGCATACAGCATTCACTGATTAAACAAATCTTCCTTTATCCACCCTCCCTCCACTCCATGTTCAGACCCTCTAAGGATGACTATTCTACTATAAGGTTTACTTTTTTTTAGCATGGACATTTGAAATAGAACATGTGGTACTTGGTTTTGTGTGTGGCCTATTTTATTTAACATAATAATGTCCTCAAGATCCATCCATTTTGTGGCAATTGACAAGACTTCATTCTTCCTTGTGGCTGAATATTGCATTGTTTATATAACCCCAGTGTTCTTTTCAGGACAAAGTTTGTATCAAATAGACTTTTTAAATATACAAAAGATTGCTATAGTTATCTATTTCTTCTCTGGTGAGTTTTTGCAAGGTTTGTCTTTCAAAGACTTAGTTCATTTCATCTAAATTGTTTTATATCTGAGCATAAAGTTGTTCCTAGATAACTTTAGTTCCCATAAGACCTCATTTTTTTTCATAAGAAAAATGTCAGTGTGGCCTTTAGTGACATTTCCATTTTTCATCCCTGATATTGGTAATTGTCTTCTTACTTACTTTTTTACTTTTTTTCTTGGTCATTCTCATTACTAGTTTGTCAATTTTATTTATCTTTTTTCTAAAGCCAGGTTCAGCTCCACTGATATTCTGCTATCAGTTTTCTCTTTTCAATTTCATCTTTATCATACATTTCCTGCTTGTTTTGGTTCATATTTGAAACTCTTACATGGAATCTTAGATTATTTATATAAGATATTTCTTCTTTTCTCCATAAGAACTTCATTTAAATTCCCCTCGAAGCATTGATATAGCCAGAACCCATAAATTTTGATCTGTAGTATTTTCATCTTCATTCAGTTCAAAATATTTTAAAGTACCTTTCAGATTCCTTCTCTGATCTATGAGTGCTATAGTTTAGATATGATCTATCTGTGTCCTTCAAAAGTTCATGTGCTGGAAGTTCAATGTGACAGTGTGGGAGGTGATGGAAGTTTGAGAGGTGGGCCATATTAGGAGTTAATTAGGTCAACTGGGGGCACTGCACTCAGAAGGGATTAAGCAACTCCCATAAGACCTCATTTTTTTTCATAAGAACAAGTTTTTCTAAAAGAGCAACCCTGTCCCCTTCCAAATCTTGGACTTCCTTTCTCACCATGTGATCTCTCCTTTCCTGCATTTCTGACATCTGCCATAATGTATGGTAGCCCAAGTCTCTCCATTAGAGGCTAAACAGATGGGAAAACTCAATCTTGGACTCTGAATCTCCAAAACTATAACCTAAATAAGCCTCTTCTCACTATACATTTTCCAGACTTAGATATTTTGTCATCACAATGAAAAATGGACCAATATCATGGGCTTCTCAGAAGTATATTGCTCATTTTCCAAATGTTGAGGAATTTCCCACGTATATTCTATTACTGATTTATAATTTAATTCCACTGTAATCTGAAAACATGCTTTATATGACTGACATGCTTATAAATTGGTTGAAGTTTGTCATATGACACACAGTATAATCTATATTGTTGACTATCCCCCACACACTTGAAAAGAAATTGTATTCTGATTTTGCTGGGTGGAATGTTTTACCAATGTTTTCTTGTTCTTTGATGGTGTTGTTCAGGTATTTTGTAACTTTATCATTTCTCCATTTACTTGTTCTATCAGCTACTGACAAAACTGTTGAAGTCTCCAACTATAATTGTAGACTTTTATTCTCTTCTCAATTATAGTAATTTAAAATAACTCATGTACCTTGAAATTCTGTTGTAAAGACAACCTTCTATTGAAAAAAACCATTGTCTTTTGGAGAGTTGATTCTTCCATCATTTTGTCCTTCTTCTTTTTTCTTTTCTGTTTTTTTGAGACAAAATCTCTCTATGTAGTCCAGGCTGGCCTTGAACTCACTATGTAGCCCAGCCTGACCTTAAACTGTGGCAATCTTTCTACCACAGCCTCCCCAGTGTTGAGATTATAGGCATGTGCCCCATGCCCAGGTATTATGTTCTTCTATATGTCTGTTAACATTCTTTTTCTGAAGTCTGATTGTTGCATTCCAGTATAGCAACTGTATTTTTGTTTTGGTTACTTTTGCAGTGTGAAAATAATATATAGAAAGAAAAATAATA
>NW_004955594.1:209776-233781 GCF_000276665.1 Chinchilla lanigera
ATGAGTTGGGGAGAATTCCTTCCCTTTCAATTTCATTGAAGAGTTTGAGAACAATTGGTGTTAAATCTTCCCTAAATTGCTTGTGGAATTCAGCTGTGAATTGATCCAGACCTGGGCTTTTCTTCATTGGCAAGCTTTTAATTACATTCTCCATTTCACTGGCTGATATTGAGTTATTCAGGATTTTTATATCTTCTTCATTCAGCTTTGGTAATTCATACGTATCTAGAAATCCGTCCATTTCCTCTGTGTTTTCCATCCTGTGAGAGTAAAGATTTTCAAAGTAGGTATTGATAATCTTCTGAATTTTTTCAGGATGTATAGTGATTTCACCCCTTTCATTCCTTACTCCATGTATTTCAGTTTTTTCATTCCTTTTTTTGACAAGGTTGTCTAGGGGTTTATCTATTTTATTTATTCTTTTAAAGAACCAGCTCTTTGGTTCATTAACTCTTTGTATTGTTTTTTAGTCTTCATTGTGTTAATTTCTGCTCTGAGCTTTATAATTTCCTGCCTTCTTTGGTCTCTGGGTTTGACTTGCTCTTCTTTTTCTAGGAACTTGAGGTGCAGCAGAAGATTGTTTATTTGTTTTTGTTCTATTTTCCTAAGGTGGGAGTTCACTGCTATAAATTTCCCTCTGAGGACTGCTTTCATTGCATGCCTCAGGTTCCTGTAGATTGTATATACATTTTTCTTTAATTGTAAATAGTGTTTAATCTCTACTTTGATTTCATCTGTAACCCATTGGTTGTTCAGGAGGTTGTTATTTAATTTCCAACTGTTTATGGAGTTTTTGTGTTTTCTTTTGTCATTAATTTCCAGTTTCATTGCACTGTGGTCTGATGGTATACATGGGATAATTTCAATTCCTTTGCATTTACTTAAACAGGTTCTATGTACTAGTGTATGATCTATTTTAGAGAACTTCCCATGTGCATCTGAGAAGACTGTGTATTCTGATGCTGTTTGGTTGAACATTCTGTAAAGATTTACTAAGTTCATATGTTCACACGTTTGGTTAAGTTTTGTGATTTCTTTCCCAATTTTTTGTCTAGTTGATCTATCTGTTTGTGACAATGGTGTGTTAAGGTCTCCTGTTATGATTGTGTTGCTACTTATTTCATTCTTCATGTCTGTTAGAATTTGTTTTATATAAGTGGGTGCTCCTATATTTGGTGCATAGATGTTTATGATTGTTATCTTTTCCTCTTGAAGCTTCCCCTTCACAAGTATATAGTGACCTTCTTTATCACTTTTGGTTGTTGTTGGTTTGAAGTTCACATTGTCTGCAAAGAGAATAGCTACACCCGCTTTTTTCTGGGTTCCTGTCCCATGGAGTATTGTTTTCCATCCTTTAATTTTCAGTCTGTGTATTTCCTTTTGAATTAAAAGTGTTTCTTGTATACAGCATATAGTTGAATTTTGTTTCCTGATTCACTCTGCTAGTCTGTTTCTTTTGGTTGGTTCATTGAGACCATTTACATTGATAGTTATAAATGATATGTACTGGCTTAACTTTGTCATGCTATTTTCCTACTGTTGGATCCTCCTTTTTCCCTCTGTATAATTGCTTGCTCTGCTTGTTGGTTCCTTTCTGTTGTTCTTGAAGTTGAGGTCTGTTTTATCTCTTTCTAGAATATCTTTTATTACTCTTTGTAGGATTCATTTGGCACTCATGAATTTCTTCAGTTGTTCTTTGTCGTGAAAATATTTTATTTCTCCATTAAATTTGAAAGATAGTTTTGCAGGGTACCTTGATCTGAGTTGGAAGTTGTTTTCTTTCAGGACCTGAAATACTTCACTCCAAGCTCTTCTTGCCTTGATGGTTTGTGTTGAGAAGTCTGCTGTGGTTCTGATAGGCTTTCCTTTATAGGTGATCTGTTCCTTTTCTCTAACAGCTTTTAATATTCTGAGCTTTTGTTGAGTTTCTGGGATCTTGATCACTTTATGTCTGGATGTAGATTTATTTTGGTTATGATTAACTGGAGTTCTATATGCTTCACTTATCTGGATGTCTGACTCTTTTTCCATGCCTAGAAAATTTTCTGCTATTATTTCCACAAATAGTCTTTTTATGCCATTTGTGTTGACACCTGCTGTTTCATTACTACCTATAAATCTGACATTGTTTTTCTTTGCTTCATCTTGCAGTTGTTGAATTATTGTTTCCTGGCTCCTTGTTGTTTTTAAGAGATCCCTCCTTTCACGTTCAGTAGTGGCAATGCTGTCTTCAAGGTCTGAAAGTCTATCTTTAGCTTTGTTCATTCGGTTTTACAAGCTTTCAATGGAATGTTTAATTTCCTGGATATCTGTTTGCATCTGTTTCATAACTTCTAGTTCTTTTCTATATTGTTCACTGAGAGTTTCCATGAGCTGTCTGTGCAATTCTATTTTCTTGTCAGTGTCATCTTTGGATATGCTGAACATTTCTTTCATTATTGTTGTCATTTATTTTTTCACCTGAGACATTATTTCTGATCTGATGTCTTCTATAGCCTGATGGACTTGTTTCTTTACTTCAGTTGCTGTCATTTCAGAAATTTCAGGTGTATGACTTCCAGACTCTTCTGTGTTGATGCTTCCTGGACTTGCTTTGGGTGGTGTGGAGGTCTGGGAATGCATTTTGCTCCTTCATTTTTGTCATTTTTGAAGATCCAGAGGTTCCCTGGTGCGCAACCTCACTCTCCTGATTGTGTGTGAGTGGCAGGGCAAGAGTCTGAAAATCCCCAGTGCTCAGTGTAGCTCCTGTGCTGGTGAGTGGTGGCAAGGTGGAGTCCCAGATGCTCCCGACCTTTCTTGCATTCATTTAGCTTCCAGGCATGTGTGGGAGGGGCCGGGGAGCCTCGCCAGAGTTCCTGAAACAGTCTGGGGTTTGGCCCAGCTTCCACAAGTGTAGGGGGCATGCAGGTTGTGCTCACCGAGGCTTCAGATATTGCCCTGGACAAAGCCTGCTTCCCACACTGGAAGGGGAGGGGTGAGGGTGAGCTCCCTGAGGCCACTGACTCTGTCTAGGTTTCAGCTGAGCTCCCGGGTGGGTGTGTGTGTGCGCTGTTCTGGCAGTGACCACCAAGGCCCCAGAAGTTGTCCAGGGATCCACGTGCCTCACATCCTAGTGGCAAAGGCAATAGAGTGGCTCACCATGTTTCCAAAAGGTGTCTGGCGTTCAGCCCAGCCCTGCTAGACACACTATGGATGTGGCCTGTAACCACCGAGGCCCCAGAGGGTGCTTGGGGCTGCACCTGCCTTGCACGCTGGTCAGGGAGGCACTGCTGAGACTCACCAGGCTTTCTGAAGATGTCTGGGATTCAGTCCAGCCCCGACAGACACACTATGGGTGTGGTCAGTCTGTAATATGTTTTTATATATTCCATTATTTTAATTTTTATGTATGTGTTTATAATTAAAGTTACTGTAAACAATGTATAAATGAGATTTTAATTTTTATCCAATAGGCACTGCTTTTAAAATAGTGTGTTCATACTGTTTACACCTAATACAATTATTGATATGGTTAGATTAAAATCTACCATCTTACTGTTTTCTATTTGTTCTAGTTTATCTCTATTTCTTTGTTCTTCCTCTTCTGCTTTCTCTTATGCATTTTAACATTCTATTTTATCTCCTCTTGGTGTATTATTTATACTTACTTTTAAATAGAATTTTACTACTTTCATAGAGTTTGATATATATTGTAAAATCAGTCTACCAGAAAATACTTCCTCCTACCTACTGTGCTTTTGTCAGCATAATTTCTGATTTCATATATACTATGAATACATGATAAGTTGTTACTATTTCTCCTTTATCTACTAGGTTACCATAAATAATTTCTATTTTTATTTCATATCCAGCACTGTTTATTCCCTTGTATAATCCCAAGTTTTAGTCTGATATGGTATGCTATTTTTTTCTGATGGAAAAATTTCCTTTTATCTTCTAGAGCTGGTTTTCTGATCATGAAGTTTCTCAGATTTTGCTTGTCTGATATAGTTTTTATTTCATCTTCATTTTAAAAGGTATTTTCTGGGCATAAAATTTAAGCTGATAATTTCTATGCATTAAATGATCATTCCATCATCTCCTGACTGGTGTGGTTTATGAAACGTAGTCTGTTATTATTATTTCTTTTTTCTCTGTTTGATTTTTCCCTGTTTTTTATTTTATTTATTTTTTATTTTTTAATTTTTTTTGGTTTTTCTCCGGTACCGGGAACCGAACTCACGACCTTGCGCTTGCCAGGTAGGCGCTTTTGCCGCTGAGCTAAATCCCCAGCCCCTACTGTTTTTTATTTTAAAGAGGAAAAAAAATAAAAGGAACAATAAAAGTTTCAAAATAGATTAGTAGGAGAGTTGCAATAATTAATACATTGCATACTTTTATCTTTGTAATATTCAGAGTACAAGATATAGGCAAGATACCTTGTCTAAACCATATTAGCACAAACCTTTCTTTTCAATGAACTAAGAGAAACTAGCTGTATAAGGATCTTAACTATTTTATGTATAAATATATTTTTTTCTTTTTCTTTTCTTCTTTCCCCCTTGCCTCCATCACAGTTTGTCTTTGCTTTTGAACAGTTTCTTCCCAATTCACAATATGTAATGTACATTTTGGATCTTATTTACTCATTCAGTGTCTGATGCTAGTGAGGCAATATGTTTACACATATGGATCTGACTTATTTCACTATGAGTATGGTCTCATGTTGCATCCATTTACCTATACAAGTCTCCAGTTTATCCTTCTTTATGGCTGAGTAGTATTGCATTATATAAGAAAACCTCATGTCTTTTTTTATCCGTTCCTCAGTCGATGGACATTTGGGTTGTTTTCAAGATTTGGCTATTATTACAAATTGTGCTGCTATAAACAGGGGTGCACATATATTGCTGTGGTATGATGTTCGTAATTCTTCATGGAAGATACCCAGAAGGGGAATATCTGGGTCTAATGGAACCACTAATCCTAGTTTTTTGAGAAATATCCACAATGATTTCCACAGTGGTTGCACCAGTGGAGAAGAGTTCCTTTTCCCCCACAGTCCCAACAACATTTGTTATCAGGTAATTTCTTGATGATAGCCATTCTTTCTGGAGTGAGATGAATCTCAGTGATGTTTTAATTTGCTTTTCTTGAATGACAAATGATGTCAAACATTTTTTCATGTGTATATTTGTCATTTGTATATCTTCATCTGAGAAGTGTGTATTCATCTCAGATGCCCATTTTTGGATTGCATCTTTGAATTTGGGGGTCTGATTTTTTTCAGTTCTTTATATGTTCTAGATATCAGTCCATTGTCTGAGGGATAGCTGGCTATAACTTTCTCTCACTCTGTGGGTTGTCGTTTCAGTCTGTTGGCGATTTCTTTTGTTGTGCAAAAGCTTTTAAATAGAGTGAGATCCCATTTGTTGATTCTTTGTAATATTTCCCTTGCAGTCTGTTTTTTGTTCATGAAGTCTCTGCCAACACCTATGCATTTGAGATTTCTACCTATTTTCTCTCCCAGTAAATTTAGTGTTTCTATTTTAATACTTAGATCTTTGATCCATTTTGACTTTAGTTTAGTGCATGGTGATAGACGTGGGTCTAGTTTTAGTCTTTGGCACGTGGAAAGCCAGTTTTTACCACATCATCTATTAAAGAGGTTATCTTCCTGCTGGTGAACATGTTTGGCTCCTTTTTCAAAGATAAGATGGCTGAGTGTGTTTGGGGTTTTATCTGCATCTTTTGTTCTGTTCCACTGATCCTCAGGCCTGGTTTAATTGCCAGTACCATGCTGATTTTATCACAGTAGCTTTGTAGTATAATTTCAGGTCTGGAATTCTAATGCCCTCTGCCTTGCCTTTGTTAGCCAGAATTACTTTTGCTATTCTAGGTTTCTTCTGGTTCCAAATGAATTTCAGGAGTGTTTTCTCTAGATCTGTGAGGTATGTTAATGGTGTTTTATTGGAAGTGCATGAAATCTGTATAGCAGTTTTAGGAGTATGGCTATTTTCACTATGTTGGTTCTTATCCTAGAGCAAGGGATATCTTTCCATTTTCTGATATCCTCTTGGATCTCCTTTTTTAGGGTACTGTAAATTTCACTGTGCAGATCTATTACATCCTTTGTTAGATTGATTCCTAAGTATTTCATTTGTAGATGCTATTGTGAGGGTGTGCTTTCCCTAATTTCTCTCTCTGTGACTTTGTTTCTTGTGTATAGGAATACTATTGAATTTTTAGTGTTGACTTTGTATCCCACTACCCTACAGAATTTGGATATTAAATCTACAAGTTTTTTGGTGGAGTTTTTTGGGTCTTCCATATAGAGTATCATGTCATCTTCAAACAATAATAATAATTTAATGCCTTCCTTTCCTATCTTTATTCTTTGTATTTTTCACGTGTCTAATTGTTCTGGCTAATGTTTCCACAAGTATATTGAATAGGAGTGGTGATAGTGGACATCCTTGCTTGTTCCTGAATTTAAAGTGAAAGCGTCAAGTTTTTGATCAATTAATATGATGTTAGCTGTTGGTTTGTCATAGGTGGCTTTTAAAGATTAAGATAAAGATAATCTATTTCAATTTTCTGTAGGGTTTTTATCATGAATTGGTGTTGGACTTTGTCAAATGGGTTTTTTTTGCATTTATTAAGATGATCATGTGGTTTTTGTCTTTGGCTCTGTTGATATGGTGTATTACATTTATTAGTTTGCATATGTTGAACCATCCCTACATCACTGGGATGAATTCTACTTAATCATGATGGACAATCTCCTTGAAGATTTGCTGCATTCTGTTTGCCAGTATCTTATTAAGGATTTTTGCATCTATGTTCCTTAGCGAGATTGGTCTGTAGTTTTTTTTTTTTTTTTGGTTATGCTCTTCTCTGGTCTTGGAATCAGGGTAATACTTGCTTCCAGGAATGATTTTGAAAGTACTACTTCCCTTTCAATTTCTTTCAAGAGTTTCAACATTAGTGACATTAGTTTTTCTCTAAATTTCTTGTAGAATTCAGCAGTGAATCCGTCACAGCCTGGGCTTTTCTTTGTTGATAAGTTTTTAATTACATTTTCAATTTCATTGGCTGATATCAGGTTATTTAGAATATTTATGTCTTCTTGGTTTAGTTTTGGCAATTTGATTGTGTCTAGGAAGCTGTCCATTTCTTTTGTATTTTCTATCTTATTAGAATATAGGTTCTCATAGTAGGTATTGATGATCTCCTGGATTTCTGGGGGATCAATTGTGGTTTCCCCTTCTTCATTCCTAATTGCTTGAATTTGTGTTTTATCTCTACTCTGTTTGATGAGGTTGGCTAATGTTTTATCAATTTTATTTATTCTTTCAAAGAATCAACTTTTTGATTCATTGATTCTTTATATTGTTTTCTTAGTCTCTATTGCATTAATTTCTGCTCTTATCTTTATAATTTCCTCCCTCTTATAAGCTTTGGATTTGATTTGTTCTTTTTTTTCTAGAAGTTTTAAGTTCAACATTGGATTATTTATTTGAGCTCATCTGTTTTCCTGATGTGTGAGTTCATCACTATAAATTTCCCTCATAGGGCTGCTTTCATTGCATCCCATAAGTTTCATTATGTTGTATCAGCATTATCATTTAATTGTATATGCTGTTTAATTTTGTCTTTACTTTCCTCTGTGGTCCCTTGGTTGTTCAGAAGACTATTGTTTAATTTCCAAGTGTTTACCTAGTTTTTGTGATTTTCTTTGTATTGATTTCCAGTTTCATTGTGTTCTGGTCGGATAGTTTGGTAGGCCATTAATGGGGAAGGGTTTGCATATCTCTATTTAGGAACCAGGTTCAGTTTGTGATTCATTGCTGCAATGATTATCATCAGTGCACTACAGTCTCCAAGTTCTTGTGTGTAACATGAGGAATGATTGATCAGAACAATAAATGTTCAATTATTAGTTTAAGGATTTCCATTTGTGTTGGCCTTAGGGAATGTGTCTTCACTACACTTGTTCCCTTGCTATTCATCTCAAAAAGAATTCTGCTGTTACTTCCTGTTCTAAGTTTTTCAGCTTGGTAATATTGGTAGGATATGATATCTGTATCCTGGCTGTGTCATTTTATTAGTTCTCTTGACTCATCATAGCTTTCCTCAGAAATAAAGCTTTCTCCTCCTGCTCCCTTTCCACAGATGTAGTGAGTATTCATGAGTGCCCTAAAGATAGGATTTTTTTGTTGTCCTTCTCTCAAAAGATCAAGGCTTTTTTTTCTGTATTGCAGGTAGAGCACAAAGATTTAGGGGAAGGTTCTTATTCTTCCCACTTAGTTGTTCTTATCCTTCCTGAAATATGTACCACTGTATACATTTTCACTGATATCGTTCTCCGATGTTTCCTGTGAACTTCATGGAAGATCATGTAAGAGTGTGCTGACTCTTCCAAGTTTGTGGGCCATAGGAGTTTAACACTGTCCTGCCACTTGGGTCTTACCCTTCAACATGCTGTCAACTACTGTAGTCAAATGATTCTTACAAGACATTTGGGTCTATTTTATATTAATGTGTGCTTGTGTATTCTCTTTTCTTGAAGGTTCCCTTTTCCCTTAGATTCAGGTCAGTTGATTATTCTGAAACCCAAGCTGTTTGATGAGGTAGGAAGAGCTCTGAGTTCTAGGAGTTATTCTGTAGATTCTTTGGAATTCTCTACAGAGACAATCTTGTTTTCTATGAATAGCTACATTTATCATTTTCCATGGTGCTTTTCTTGTATTTTTTTTTCTTGCCTAATTGCACTAGGTAAGACTTCCTGTATAATGTTGACAAGGAGTGGAATAAATAGAAATTCTTTTCAATCATTAGTGGAGACAAGCATTCAGTTTTAAATTAATTAATTATTATGATGTTGGTTGTCTTCTGCGTATATCATATATTTTAATATAAATTATCTATTGGCTGAGGAAATATCTATTGGCTGAGGAAATACATGTGCTATTAATTTTCACATGTAGTAGTGAACTTTATGCTTTGTTAATCACCACACTAACAAAATTGTTTCTATTTCAAGAGAGAAAAAAGTGAAAAATATTCATGTGGATGGTAAAATTGATATAACTAGTGCACTATTCTTTTATTTCTCAATACCCATTACTTCTTCAGATAGCAGTACCTTGAATTTCTTTTTTGAAACTACTTCTCTCACATTCTCAACCACCTTGATCAGAGTGATTGATTCAAGGAATGATATAATTCATTCAGAGCCAATAAGATGCAAGAAATTATTTTACTGGTTAAAGAGAGGGTCTTTCTTTTCCCTGGGAATTGGTAATTTGAGGATGGAGGCATTGAGGTACAGAAAACACTATTGCTATCATATATACGACCAGCCTGAGAATGAAGTCAACACAACAATCAAGGAAGAACTAAGATGTAGAAAAAAATGGAATATGTAGATACTGTTGATTAGCAGATTCAACATCCATTCTCAATTCTATTTCTGTTTGTTTGTTTGCTACTCTAAAGCTTGAAAAATATTAATATTCATTTTATCACCCTGTCTTGTAGCTGCATGTGGCCATATGACTATTTTTGTCAATGAGGTATAAATAGAATTTTGATGAAGAAGTTCCAGGGAATTTTTGCTTTCCCCATAAAAGGGCACATGTGTAGGCGGTACTATACTGTTCAACTTCATGCAACAAATGCAGATTTGATATCTTGATCTTTAAAATTTTTATTAGTATATGTTTCAAGCACATAATAATTATATTAATTGTAGGGAATGGTACATGTACATAACACATCAAAATACTTTGTTTCCCTTCTCTCCACTCTCTTTTTATTTTGCCAGCATCACATTCATTTATTTATCTCACAAATCATTATAAAGTTAATTACCACATATACAGATTAACAACCAGATGAATAGGCCAAAAATATGTAAAATGCATTAGGCAGTGATATTAAATCAAGGTACAATTGTAAACATATTATCTGTGCTAGATAATAATAAGTTTTTCTCTTTCTCTTTTTTCTTGGTGGCTGACTTTTACTTCAAACTGTATTTATATATTGAGTTTTTCATATAAGAGATATTTAAGCTGTGTGTCTGATTTATTTCATTAACATTATGGCTGTAAGGTGCATCCATTTTCCTACAAATGATCAAAATTTATCCTTCTTTATAACAGAGTAGTATGCAGAATATAAATACCACATTTTTTTATCCATTCATATGTTGATGGGCATAGAGGTTGTTTCCAAGATTTAGTTCTCATGAATTGTGATGCTATAAACATGTGTATGCATACAAGGCTTTGGTATAATGTCTTGAACTCTTTTGGGAAAATATCTGGAGAGGAAGATCTGGGTCAAATGGAATTTCTATTTTTAGTTATTTGAAGAATCTCCATATTGATTTCCACAGCAGTTGTACCAGTTTACACTCCCACCAAGAAGGGCTTCCCACCATGAAGAAGGGCTTCTTTTTCACCACAACCATGCCAGTATAAGTTATTGATTGATTTCTTGATGACAGACATTCTTTCTGTCTCAGTGTTGTTTTAATTTGCATTTCTCAAATGACCATCAATTTTGAACATGTTTTCAAATATTTATTGGTCTTTTGGATTTCTTCATCAGAAAAGTAGCTATTCATTTCAGATATGCATTTTTATTGGTTTTTTAAATTTTGGGGATATAATTATTTTTAAGTTCTTTATATATTCTAGGTATTACTCCTTTGTCTGGGGAGTAACTGGCAAAATATTTTTTTCCATACTGTAAGTTCTCTTCACTGTCAGTGATTTCCTTTGCTACACAAAATTTTTCAGATTTAATGTGATCCCATTTGTTACTTCTTGATTAAATTTCGTGTGCAGTCAGCATTCTTTTCAGAAAGTCGTTGCCTACACCTATGTCTTCAAGCCTTTTATCTATTTTGACTTCCAACAGATTGTTTCTGTTTAATGCTTAGATCTTTGATCCATTCTGATTTTAGTTTAGTGCATGGTAAGAGATATGGCTCTAGTTGGTGTCTTCAGCATGGGAATAGCCAGTTTTCCCAACACCATTTGTCAAAGAGGATATGTTTCTCCAAAGAAAGGATTTGGCCACTTTCTCAAAGATAATGTAGTTCAGGGTGGCTGCAATTATTTCTGCATCTTCTATTACTTTCCATTGATCCATGAATATGTTTTTTTATTTCTTTTGCTAATACCATGTTGTTTTTATCAATGTAGCTTTTCAGTATTACTTGAAGTCTGGCACTGTGATGCCCCTGCCTTGTCCTCATTGCCTAGAATTTCTTATGCTATTCTAAGTCATTCTGGTTCTATGTGAATTTTAGGATTGATTTTTCCAGTTATGTAAGGAACATTATTGCTACTTTGAGTGGGATTGCATTAATTGTATATAACAGTTTTGGAATTATGGCCAATTTGATTATATTGGTTCTGCCTACTCAGGTTCTCAAAGTAGTTATGAATAATCTTCTGGATTTCAGCAGAATCGGTTTTGACTTCACCCTTTTCATCTTTAATTGCACAGACATACCTCTTTTTCCTCATTTTAATAAGTTTGGCTAAGGATTAAACTAGCCCTTTGGTTATTTTATTTAATCTTTCAAAGATTTTAGATTCATTGATTCGTTGTATTTTTTACTTCACAATTTCTTTAATTTCTGCTCTGATCTTCAAAATTTCCTTCCTTATACTAGCTTTGGGTCTGGATTGATCTTATTTCTGAAGGACCATGAGGTGCATCATTAGGTCATTTATTTGAGCTTGCTTTGTTTTTCCAATGTGGGAATTCACCGCTATAACCTTCCCTCTTGGGACTGCTCTCATTGCTTCTCATAGATTCCAGTATATTGTACTGCCATGATCATTTGGTTGTAGAAACTGTCTAATTTCTTCTTTAATTTCATCTGTGACCCATTGATTAGTTAAGAAAGTATTATTTGATTTCCACTTGTTTGCATAGTTTCTGTGGTGTCTGCTGCCATGGATTTCTAGTTTCACTGCACTATGATCCGATAACATGCATAGGATAATTTTGATTCTTTTGCATTTACTTAAGCATGCTTTATGTGCTTGTATGTGGTCTATTTTAGAAACAGTCCCACATGCTGCTGGGAATAATGTGCATTCCATTGTTGGATGGAACACTCTGAACGTATCTGTTAAGTCCACCCCTTCAAAGATTTGGTTCAACTCTAATATTTCTTTGTTGATTTTTTTGTCTAGTTGATGTGATCACTTGTGACAGTGGGATACTAAGTTCCTCTATTAAAATTGTATTGATGTTCTTCTGATTTTTCATATCTGTTAGTGTTTGTTTTCTGAAGGTAGGTGCTCTGGTATTTTGTGCATAGATGTTCATGATTGTTAACTCTTCTTGTTGAATTGTACCAATATGTAGTGAGCTTCTTTGTCCCTTCTGATCGGTCTTGGCTTGAAATCCACTTTATCTGAAATTAGGATAGGAACTCCTGCTTTTGTCTGGGTTCCTGCTGCATGGAATATTATTTCCCATCCTTTCATTTTTAATATGTGATTTTCTTTTGAATGAAATAAATACATATGTCTATTGCATATTGTTTGGTTTTCTTTCTTGATCCATTCTAGCAGTCTGTGTCCTTTTGACTGAGGAATTGAGATCATTTACATTGAGAGTTATAACTAAAATGTATTGACTTATTCCTCTCATTGCATTATTTTCCTATTTCTCATTTTCTTATCCACCCACCCCTTTGCTTAGCTGCTCACCTTATTAGATGTATTCATTCTTTTTGGTTTATTGGCATTGTTGGCTTCATGGTCTCTTTCTAGGATAGATATCCTTGAGAATTTTTGTAATGCTGGTTTGGTGGTCAAGACTTTCTTGTCATGGAAATAACTTATTTCTCCATCTATTTTAAAGGAAAGTTTTGCAGGATATGTAAGTCAGGGTTGGAGATTGTTATCTTCTAGGGTTTCAAACACTCCATTCCAAACACTCCTGGCCATTAAGGTTTGCATAGAGAGTTCTGCCATAACTCTAATGGGTTTACATTTGTATGTGATTCATTGCCTTTCTCTAAACATGTTTTAAGATTTTGTGCCTGTGATGGAACTTTGAGTATAATGTGTCACAGAGAGGTTCTCTTTTGGTCATGGCTATTTGGATTCTATATGCCTCAATTATTTTAGGATTCTTTCTTTCTCTATACTTGGGGAGTTTTGCCATTATTTCTGTAAACAGGTTTTTTTTTATTCCCTTTGCATTGTCTTTTGATTTTTCACTTATTCCAGTTATTCTTAGATAAGTCTTCTTTGCATCATCTAGCAGCTGTTGGAGCCACTTTTCATGTTCCCTTGCTGTTTTTAGTAATATGTCTTTGAAGGCATCATTGTCCTCTATCTTTGAAAATCTGTCCTCACATTGGTCAGTTCTATGGTCCATACTTCCAGTATGATTTTTAGTCTCTTGGATTTGATTGAAACCTTATCATGGACTCTAATTATTTGGTAAACTGGCCATTCATGTTTTGTATCATCTTATTTGGCTCATCTAGCTTTTAGATACAGTCTTCTGAGAGCTCCTGCAGTTTTTGCATCTTTTTGGTTATTATATCCATTATCTGTTTAATTATATCTTCTCTAATCCAGCTGAGTACCTCTTTGAACAATTTTCTAACCTCCACTGTTATGCCTCTGAATAATTCAGGTATGTGGCTTATACTACTGTGCCCTTTAGTGCTCCCTGGATTGGCTTTGGTGGAGCTAGGAGTTTTGGGAGGCATTTTGCTACTTGTTCTTCCCATGTTTCTATTGTGTTTGTTTGTTCGTTTGTTTTTGTGTTGCACCAAGATTTGTGGATGCTTGTAGCCTAAAGAATTTGTTGCCTTCAGATGCTATTCAGTTATGTAATTTGGGTGTGGCTAACTATAATCCTTTGTCACAGCCTCAAGATCCAACCACCTTAGTTAATTTGGGAGAAGAGAACCCAGTGTAGTTAGCCCACCACCAAGTTTTCTATGAACGTACTCCTGCGCTGTTATGTCAGAAAGGCAATCTGTGAGTGTTGGCTTACAGAGACATAAGGACAATTATGCAACCCTGTAAATATCAAGTGAATCAGTTACACTAGTATTGTGCAGGAGAAATTGCAATTTAACATATCATAAGAAGCAAATAGTGATAGAGAAGAAATTGGAAATTAAAGAAAAGAGATGTAAATATTAAAGAAACTTAGGTACTGATTTATAAGTAATATGTACTATCTCCACTAATAATAGAAAAAGTCAACAGTAATTTCACAGTTAAGGAACAAGAGATTAACAACACTGTGTTTATGTGATTGAAGATGTAGGGTTTGGGAATGATAGGAATGCAAGAGGAAAATTTTGAAACCTTGAATTCTATTACATGAGAAGGGGGAGAGCAGAGTAATACAAAGGATGTTACTGGGGAGTAGAAAGATGTTTATATTATTAGATAAAGGTAAGAGAAAAATCTGGAAGGAAATAAAAGATAAGAGAAATAAGAAGGAAATTATATGAGAGTAAAATGAAGAGAGAAACAATCAAGGAGAAAAAATTAAAAGGAAGGAGAAGAAAAAGAAATACAGAAAAGATTAGCAGCGAGACAGAAGGACAAAAGGAAATTTTGCAAGCCCTAGGAAACTGGTGAAGAAGAAAGGAGGGAAAGAAAGAAGAGAAAAATAAAAAACTGAAACTAACACTCAAAAAAACATCAAATCTCAAACAAGCCAAAAAAGAAAGAAAAAAGAAAGAAGAAAGGATTTCAGAAGGAAAGAAAGAAAGAAAGAAGAAAGAAAAAAAGAAAGAAAGAAAGAAAAAAGAAAGAAAGAAAAAAGGAAGAAAGAAAGAAAGAAAGAAAGAAAGAAAGAAAGAAAGAAAGAAAGAAAGAAAGAAAGAAAGAAAAAGAAAGAAAGAAAGAGGGCTGGGAATATAGCTCAGTGGCACAAGTGCCTGCCTGGCAAGTGCAAGGCCCTGAGTTTGATTCTTGGTACCCACTCCAAACAAAAAGAAAGAAAACAGTTTCTCTGTGATTTGGAACGTGGTTTTCCTCCAGAGTCTACAGTTCTGCAGCAGAGACCAATTCCAGACATGTTCCTGCTCACACAAGAAGAGAAAGAAGGCAGCCAGAGCACAGATCCGTGATGGATGCTGTCACCAGCAAGCAGAAAGTAGGATTAGGGTAGGGGTGCCAATTCTGGGACTCTGGGCAAGGAGTAACCCTTGAGTCATTTAACTTAAACACCTCTGGGTGTCTCTTGCTGGCCTGGCCAGAGCTCCCTGACCATAAATGTCTGCTGTAGCTGTCCCTCACATAGACACTGTGGGAATGTAACACGGAGCTGTGAAATGAAGCCAGCCCACATTTTCCCCTGCTCCTGGATTCTATTGACCCCTCTCTGGAATGGTGTCCTACAACTCTCTCCAGGGGATATCAGGAAGTTGGACTACAGTCACCCACCAATTATTGCAGCAGACAGCATTTGCCATTCCATTCCACTTATGTATTTCTCCCTGAAGAACTCTGGGGAGTCTTCCACTTTCACTGTCTCTGTAGATTCAGTCTTTCTCATTAGCCCCAAACCAGGATCCAGGAAAAAAGTGCAGATTGTCCCTTCCTTTTTCCATACTGTGCTCTGTTTCTTCAATTTCTTTGTAGACTCCAATTTTCCTGTCAGAACTTTCATGGGTCCCAGGGACTCACCTCCATTCTCTTTTCTTCCCTAGTTGTTATTTTCAAGTGTCTACACTCCAAAACTTGGAGAGGCTGATTTGTTGTTTCTTGCTACTCTGCTATTTTCCCCTGGTATCTGGATTTTCAGCCATGAAGTAACCAGCATGTGACATATGGAGAGAATTGTAAAAATGTTGACAGTGCCAAGCTGTTGAACAAATCCTGAAGCAACCTATTTACAGACTTCTTTATATATGAGAAAATATGTCCTTTTTGAATAAGAATGTAAGGCATTCTTCACATACATGAGCCAAACTAATGCAGTGGTTTTATTTGAGAGGACTGCATTATGTTTTCTGATATCTACAATCAAAAATTTCTGTTACAGATAGTGTTATACTGAAATATTCCTCACTGATTTAAGAATTACCTACAGTCAGACTTTATCTACTCCTCCTGTCCAAGGAGAGGCTGGAATTCAGGTTCAAATTCATACCTATGTTTTCTTATCTGTGAAAATGGAGACATGATACCCCTTTAACCCAAAAGTTAAAGGAGGAAAGGTTTATTTCAGCTCACAGTTTGTAGACATTTCAGTCCATCATTGGTTGGCTCCAAGGCAGGATGACATAGCAGAGGGGCATGCCAGATGAAGCTGCTCACCGCATGGAGGGGAAGAGATCAGGGGAGGCACCAGGAAGGGAGATATACCTTTCCATATCTTCCGCAGTGACTCCTTCTTTTAAACAGACCCCACCTCCTAATAGCAAGTCAGCTATAAACCCCCATAATCCACTCATCTTCTAAAAGTGCATGAAAGTTTAAGAAGATACCTAGTCATAAACCATAACACCAGAAAAGCAAAGTAGGATACATACACACATACACGTATATATATATATAATACAAAAATTGGATTCATGTGTTTATGGATGCTCAGAAGATTCACGATATGTGGTCTGTAAACTGAAGACACAAGAAAGACACAGTAAGGTATTGTTCTAGTTGAAGTTCAGAGCCTTGAGAACCAGGAAAACTGAAGCTATAAATTTCAGTCCAAATCTAAAGGCAAGAGAAGATTGATGTTCCAACTTACACACTGAAACAGGGAAAGAATTCTCTCTTTATTTTCTCTTCTATTCAGACTCTCAGCAGATGAGATGACACACACTCACATTGAGGGGAACAATCTACTTTTATTCAGTCTGCCAATTCAAATGTTAATCTCATCTGGAAAAACCTTTTTAGAACACACAGAAATAATGTTTACCCAGATATCTGGGCACCCCATAGCTCAGTCACGTTAACATATAAAATTAACTATCATAGAGGTATAATAATGGTACCTACATCACAAGGTTAATGGGAGGATTAAATTAGGTGATACATATAAAGCATTTAGGATAGTGCTTGGTAGTACATTATATGTAACATTTAATCTTAGCTTGTACTATCCTGATTCTTAAGAGTTTCTCAAAAGGTCCTTGATCACAAATGTAATCTTGTCATTTAAGAAGGGATAACTGAAAATTTCCAGTTCTCTTAAGGATAACAGTCACAATCACCAACCCAGAAGTTTCCAGTGTTTGTGTCTTTGGGGAGAGTGGTATTATTCACCTAAATGAGGAACCTGTTTAAATATTTATAATAATATCCCCAGAAGTAATGCCTTAAAATCAGTGTTTTCATTTTATTCTTACAGTCTTTTCTATTCTTGCAATTAATAGCAGTCAATGAAATCAAAGCCTAATGCGATAAGATAGGGAATAGTCTGAGGATTAATGTGTCTAGACATCCCTTCATTGACTTCTGAGTAACTTGGTCATGAAATAAGGTTTAAGATGTGACATAAACACAGCCATCACTAACAAAACAAATACATTATTCCAGCATTGTACTCCATGATATCTGAATACAACATAGGCAATACAAGTGAGTAGACCATTGAGTCTGCTTATTCCTTCCAATTATTTGTAATTAAAAATGGCTAAAATACTTAATTAGGATTTATATTTTTCCAAACTAATCTAGTTAGCTGCAAACAAGACCTAGATGTATATACTCATCAATGATTAGACTCACTTATCAATTTCTTAGAGTTAAGCTACAAAAGGAAATTTTAAAATGCCAAATTCACCTTTAAACAATAAAGAAGGAAGTTCTACCTCTGATATGGCAGCATAAGTTCTCTAAAAGCCAACTCTTTGACAAATAACAACTACTAATTCCAGATGAAATACAAAAAAAGTTTACACCTTGAGAATAATGAAGTATGAACAAAAGAAAACAGAGTAAGCTAGACAAATTTTTGAAAAGCAACTGGCAAGAGAGTGCATTTCTTGTTTCATTTTCTGAGACAACAAAACATCAACATTCTTCAGACAAATGTAAAAGAACTCAGAATCTTTTCAACTTTTTGTCTACAATATCCAGGTTATAATCCAAAATTATTGGACATTCAACAAGCCAAAGAAATGTAATCAATTCTCAACAGAAAGTATGAAGAGCACAGGCCCGGGCTGAGATGCTCCAAATGTTAAAATTATTATACAAATACTTTAAAGAAGCTATTAAAACTATGTATTAACTGAATTTTAAAAGTATCCTAGAAATGAATGAAAACAGGAAGTCTCAGCAGAGAAATAGAAAATATAAGAAACAAAAAGAGAGATAGAAGTGAAAATACCATAGCTGGAAAAATACTTCATTAGATAAACTTAAGAGAAAATAATAATAGAAAAAAGATCATAGATCTAAACATAGATCCATATAAATTGTGAGATCTAAAAAAGAGGAAGATCAATGATTGAAAAATGTACATATTTTCAAAGATTTACAGGATAATATCAAAGCTATTAGTATATTTATAATTAGAACACAACAAAAAAGAGATAAATGGAGCAGAAAAATATGTAAAGAAACTATGACTAAAAGTTTTTCAAATTTGGTGATAGTCATATATTTACATATTGAGAAAATTTTAAGCAGAATATGCTGAAAAAATTGTTCTTAGTCATATTATAACCAAATTAGTGAAAAATCAAAGAAAAAATATTAAAGGCATCTAGAGAAAAAAACACACTACATAGGAGGAAAATAATTTGAATGACTGCAGATGTCTCACCAGACATCATAAAGAGAGACCCAAAGACAGTGTAATGGCATCTTTAATGCCTGGAAAGATAAAAATGTCAACCCAGACATTTATAGCCACTGAAAATATTCTCCAAGGATGAAAACAAAATAATGACACTCTTAAATAAAGAAATACTAAAAGAATTCATGTATAGCAAACTTGCTTTAAAAGAAATTCTACAAAAAATTCTTAAGGTAGGAGAATTATACCAAAAGAAAAATGGACCCTCAGGAACAAAAGCAAAAACATTAGAAATGGTAAACATAAAGGTAGTTTTCCTTTATAATTTTAAAATGTTCATATATGCCCTTTTAAAGCAAAAATTATATTATTTTTAGGGTTTTTTAATGTTCATCATTTTAGTGTATACAAGAACTATAATATAAAGAACAATCAGAGTGTGAAAAGGAGAGGGAAAGGGGATTTAAAACAGAATTAAGCTGTGTTTTGTCCATATACCAACTCCCCATGAAGAATGTGATCATTATGTCCTACAAACATGGACTAATAAAAATAAAAACTAAAAAAAGAGATCTATATGCTTTCAAAGTGGCTATATTTTCCAAGGAGTGGTACAATATTACCACTGCTAATGGATTGTGAAAGATAGATTCTTATTTCAATCCCCAGAGAGGTAACTAACACACACACACACACACACACACACACACACACACACACACACAAATAAATAAATAAATAAAAAAACACAACGTAATCCCACACTACTAAATAAATCAAGAAACAAGAAAAACTCAAACCTATAAGGTATTTGATGGTAACACAATTAAATATTTCAATGAGGCAGCGTCCATGTGATTTACATGTAGCTTCTTTGCCAGAGAGTCTGAGTGCTCACATTTCAATAAGTCCTCTGAATCTTGCACAGCAACACTAAAGCTAACTCATACTCAGGAGTTCTTTCTATCAGGTTACACACATTCTTATAGAGTCTGAGCCCGTCCAAGTTCTTGGGTTAGGAACCTTTGCTGTCTCTCTCCAGAGGTGTGATGGTGGAATCAGCAGACAGATTCACTGGCATGAAATTGTCCACTGAGTCAGGAGTATTCCTATGCAATCAAGTCAGTAACAAACTAGTCAGTTACAATGGTATCTTCAGAGCCAGTTGAGAACATAACATGAGACCCAATTTTGGATCTCCCTTTACCCTAGAGAAGAAATGCACAGTTATAGTGGAAGCATCATAACAGCCCAAGTACTGACCTACAGCTAATATGCACTAAATGTGATAGCTACATGTCTTCTAATGGTGAAAAAAGCATGATAATTTTATAGAATAAATTATCTGAAGTTTAGGGGGTGGGAACCAAGTAATGCTGGGGAGGAAGAAACAAAGTGTTTTTTTTTTTTTTTTTAGTCTTCTGCTTTGTGGTATGGGAAGGAGGAAATAGGAAGGGGGCAAAGGATCCTAATGGTAGTAGAGGTATGTTACATATTTGGATGGGGATAACAGGGAAAATTGAGTATAAAATCGGTAGTGAGAAATGAAGATGAGAAAGGTTTTATGACTAATGTAAATATTAGAGAAAAAGTTAAAGGGAGACAAATGGAAATGCGGGGGAGAAGGAAGCAAAAATAGAGAAAGGATAAGAAGCAGGAGAAAGAAGTCAGGTGAAAAGATATGGACAAAAGTAGAAGGAATACAAAGGGACAAAAGTGCATTTCCTTGCCCTCTATAAACTATACTGAAAGATGAATCAAGAGAAAGAGAAACACACACACACACACACACACACACACACACACACACACACAAATGAGGGGGGATAATGGGATAAAATGAGAGAAATGAACAGAAGGAGAAAAACAGCAAAAAAAAGAAAGAAAGAAAGTTTTCTATGGTTTTGGATGGGTGCCTCTTTTCTAAAGCCTAGGAATAAGGAGCAGAGCTCAAGTCAAGACTTGTCTCTTCTTACACTGGAAGTTTAAGGTGGAAGTCTGCCTCCAGAGTGGTGCTGGATGCAAATATCCACATACAGTGGGACTAGAGCACCACTGTGACCTTCCAATGCTCAAGCTAAACCTGGCCTCCAACCACAACAGCTAGGTCTGTGTTCCAGCTCCAGCCCCTCAACAGGACTCCCTACAGCCTGCTTTCCAACCACTGACTATCTCCTTTGGCTGTCCTTCCCTCATATACCCTGGGAACTTGATAATGTGGAGTGTAGCTTAGAGCCAAGGGGTTGCTCTGGCACCCAGGTTTGAACACAGAACCCTTCCATACAGTGGTGTCTCCACCAGCTCTCGTGCAGTTGTGGCCACAGGCTCTAGACTAGGTCATTCACCAACTGTTAACTCTGGAAGGCCACTCTGGGACCAGTATGCTGTGTCTTCCTTGCAGGTTCCAACTGATGCTGATTCTCAGTCCCCACACGGTTCTCTCTTCTTTGTGAAATGTTCTATGGTTGTCCCTAAATAGTGTTCTTTGGGTTAGAATCTTCAAACCAGAATCCAAACATGGCCACAACATTGCTTTGGTTAATCCATCTCTTTGTTTTTTTCCATTTATGATAGATTCTCTTCCTCTCTGTGTTTCTAGTCAATGTTCACTGTGTCTCTCAAACATAGCTCCTCCTCTACTCAGCCATGTGGGATCCTCTATTCCAGACTGTACCTTTGTCCTTGCTTAGTGAATTAATTATAAACTCCATAAGGACAGAAACCACAGGTGTTTTGTTCAACAAATAAAAGGTTCCCAAAAAATATTAAGCAAAGAAATAAAAGGTATCAAATATGGAAATACCTGTAGAAGTTTGCTGGTTCAATATTTTACTGATGACTTGGACATGAATGAAGAGAGATGAAACTGATCAAATATTTTTTAAAAATGTGTTAGCAACTAATGGGAAAATCCCTCAAATATATAGCATGGAACAGACGTGGCTTAAGAATTTCATTGGTGGAAAATACTTGGGGTACTTGGTTGACAGTAAACACACAAGACAATAGTGTTTAGCTACTGAAAAGACTAGTAAAATTCACAATCAATAAAAGTATAGCACACAAAGGAAGGAAAGTATAAAAATCCTACTTAAGGTTTTTTCTGACCAAATTCTACCTGAAAGAATATGCTCTGTTATGAGGCAAATTTTAGTTTGATAATAAGTAAAACTATATAACAATCACATTTAGCCAATGGAATAGACTTCTTTTCTTGATGGGCAGTGGGTTTCCTACCATTGGAGTTATTCTAGCAGAAAATAGAAGTCTACATGGAAAGAAAAACACAGGAAAGTCATCCTCAATATGAGAAGATGGTTAAGAAAAGAAATCTTGAAACCTAAAGATTGATGTGTTGCCTTTCACACTGATTCCCTCAAATGGACTATAGGTATGTAGTAAGATATTGAGTCCTTCAACCCTCATAATGACCATACAGGGCTTTGGGTAGCTGAAAACTTCAGGCCTATTGCTTCTGGCTACAAGAAGTCTTAGTTCTCTGTTCCAGAAAAACATACAAATACTAGTTTCTATTTGTATCATGATGTGGAAAGATTGGGAATTACTGTCTAGAATGAATTTTGTGTTCCTTTCAACTAAGATGAATGAATTGTGCAAGTTAATGTCAGAGTCTCCACTAGAAATCAGTCTAAGATTCCTTCTAAATGACTGCACCCATATTATAAAACATCTATAGACTCTAAAATTGAAGCAAAATAAAGATAGGTGTTGTGGAATTTTACACAGAGAAAAATGGCAAAGAAGACAAATAGGTAGACTGCAGTTATAAAGGTTTAGTACATGAAGGAGAAATCCTATCCTTTATAAATTGATAGTGGAATTGATCAGAGACAATTGTAGGCTGCCCTCTATTATGTATTTCCCAAATCAATGCCTATTTCCATAGAATTAGTGTATCCAATTTCAGAGCCTCCTAAAGAAAGAGTATAGGTACATCTCAACTAGCAAAAGACTAAATAGGAAACTTCAAGCAGGAACTGCCTAAATAAGGCAGATATGTCTGAGGTGCTATATAGAAGGAGTGTTTGTAAAGCTTAGGACAGTCTGAAGACATTGAAGATTTGCGAGCCAGGGAGTTTGGAAGGGCACCAAAGAAACCTTGGCTGATTTCACACTTTGGCAGCAGTTTTGACAAACTTTGGCCAGAAACCTCTCCCACTGCAGTGTCCCCTTTAGCAAATACTAGGAGTGATTTCACAGGAGCAATACCAACAGCTTTTCAAATCTTCTTCAAATTTAGTGAAGGAAGAAGAAAATGATGTTATATACATATAGTAGTTTAAAAGTATATTATACTTATTGCTGCACATTGGTCTCATGGCATGAGATCCTTAAGGCAGAAAGTGTCTTTAGCTTTAAATTTGCATTCTCATATCAGAACACAGTGTGGTAGACAGGTTAGATAGATATAGATAGATAGATAGATGATAGATAGAGACAGATAAATAGATTAGATAGATAGATAAACAGATGATACATGATGGATATCTGCTCAAAACAAATGTTGAGGAGAAATACTTGAATAATTGTAAAGTCTTGGAATAACAGCCATAAGAAAATACAGAATGATTTTGTCTTACCCCTTGGCAGGCCTTTCCTGCTTCTTCATCAAGCCCAAATACCAACTCTTAAGATATCCCCATCTCCAGACTCTGGGAGAAACAATAACCTTCCTGCAGAAGGAAACTGGCTCCTTGCCTCGGAGATCAGAATGACTGAGGGGAGAGTGACTGACAAAAGACATTATCAGGCTAAAATATAACTGTTTAAACCATGAGCAACCTGAAAGAAAAACGGCTTAAAATAAAAATAAGTAACTGCTTTCCCTTTTCTAACCCATTATTCCTCTAACTGTTCTATGTTTACACTACCAAGACTCCAGTTTTCTCATCATTTCTAAAATACAATATCACAATGAGGGATACATATATATATATATATATATATATACACACACACACAGAGGGATATATACATCCCTCTGGGATAATTGTTCTGCTGATGTCTGATGGTATATTAAAAGGAACAGTTAATGCTTAATTTTTTGACCAATTTTGCATGCTTATATCTGGTAATCTGAACAACTACTTTGAAGACAACAATATGCAATATAACAACCATTAGTGACTTCCTACCATCTTGTCTAGTGAAACTCTGTATTGTTTCTAATGGTTTTTTTATTAGTTTTTATTCTCTTTAATGGTTTGATCAATCTTGCATTCTAGCATCTGGCA
>NW_004955594.1:233982-235065 GCF_000276665.1 Chinchilla lanigera
TCTATTATATTACAGATGTTAAAAAGAAAATAAATTAAATTAAATACAATATCAAATCCCAGTAAATTGTCTAGCACTTTCCCAAACCTTGTAAGTTGTGATTACAGTGGTCCATTCGGAGGTAAATTGTACATAGTGTGCCAAGTGTTTTAAGTGCAAGGAAAAGGTTGCTGTGAGCTCAGAGTTAAGGACAATGAAGGCTCATGAATTGTAGTAACTGGTACAGCTTTCCTCAGGGAATTATGTTTGAGGGTGTATAGTGTATCTAGATCCTGGAGTGCTTTAAGAGACCAGCGCAGTGATGTAGAAAAAATATTGCAATAAGAGAATTCTAAAGCTGGCTCTGCTTAGCAATTCCCCTAGCCAATCTGAACTTAACATGTAAAATAAAATTTTAAAAAATATCTGTTTTACTTAACCCAAAGGTTGTTATAATACTAAAAGACATAGTTCCTATAAAATTTTTAAAGTATAAATCAAAATGCAAATGAAAGGAATTTACTAGGGCAGAGACGTTTACACTCGGAAGCCCCAGGAACTTCTCTGGCTGCGGGTGGGGTGAATGGACTCTCAGCCCCTCACGCCCTGCGCCGAGAGAGCCAGTGTTCCGGGAGTATCTGGACCCCTCGGCTCGAGTCTGTGCTCGCCCACACCGCCTTGGTTCCCAGCTGAAATGCGCGGAGAGAGCCAGGTACTTCCCAGCTACTCCCTGAGGGCAGCGCGCACACATCAGGACCCCGCTGCCATTACAGATGGAGTCCTGGCCTCCCTGCTCCAGCGGTACAGAGGCAGTTTTCACTAGGAAACCCCAGGGTCTTCTCTGGCTGCAGGCGGGGCGAACGGACTCCCAGCCCTGCACGCCCTGCGCCAAGTGAGCAAGTGCTCCAAAAGGCGCTGACCCGCAGTGCAAGTCTGAGCTTTGCCTTTGCCCAGACCCCCTAGCCAGTCGAAGACTGGGAAAGTCTGTGACCAATACACATCTGGGCTGCATCTGGTTCCTGTATGTATCCTGAACTGACTGGAGACATAAATTCAGGTGGTTCACAAACTGTAGATCCTGCAGTTTGTGTCTGAATTATACCT
>NW_004955594.1:240315-261703 GCF_000276665.1 Chinchilla lanigera
TAACATGGTTGTTCTTCTGTCTTCTATTTCTATGCTGAAAGAAACTGTCAATGAGTCTTTGGTTGACCAGTATTGCATGTCTATATCTGTTTTCATGAGCAACCCCTTTGAAGATATCAATATGTAATCAAACAAGCATTGTTAATTCCCTACCAGTTTGTTTGTAACTCTGTATTGTCTGTACTGTGCTTGTGATGTTGTAAAATGTTGTATGTCTGTTAATGTTTCCCTCCTTTTATCTTTAAAATAAAAAAGAAAGGAATTTACTAGTTTAACTCTTCATTTTACAGAAAAGGCAGTACTGAAGCCAAGAGATGTTAACGGTACTTGCTTTAAAATATACAGTTAGTGGCAGAAGCAAAGTAAAAGCTCATTCTCCCGAATGTGTGTGTGTGTGTGTGTGTGTGTGTGTGTGTGTGTGAATTTGTTTGTTTTTGGTACTGGGAATCGAACTCAGGACCTTGCACTTGCCAGGCAGGTGCTTATGCCACTGAGCTATATCCCCCTCTGTGTGTGTGAATTTAATTGACTTATCTCAGGAAATAGTTTGACAAGGCCAAACAACAAAGTTAATACTAAGAAATACTAATAGGCTCTGAGAGAAGGGAAAAGCCACATTCCAAGATATTTACATTATCACACTTTTTTGATAGTATACTTTTCATAAATATTAGAAACTGCACTGGCATTAAGGTTAAGAATGCAAGTTCTGGCACCAGAGATAGATATAAATTCAAACTCTAAATATACTATTTACTAGTTGTATAGCTTTGTGCAAGTTACTTAACCTATACTTATTTTTGGTCCCCTAGCCATCAAATAAGCATATATAGTGAACAAAACTATTTCATTAGGTGACTGTTAGGAACAAATGAAATAAACTATATAAGATGTTTTAAAATGATGCCTGGTAGTTAAGTTTTCAATAAATTAACTAGTCTTATTATTTTATCCTTTCTATTATTAAATCCTTACTAAAATTGTAAATGATTGCCTATTTTACTATGCGAGATGGCATTAGTCATGCCTGTCATAGAAAGGCCCACGTGAGTAATAGTAGCATTTCCAAAAGGCCAGAAACAAGGTCAACAATCCCAGTTCAGCTACATGACTATTTTAATGAAATAAATAAAAGTAAAAATAAGACTGCTGAGAGGCACTATTCCTGCTTCCAGGAATCTTGATAGTTATAGCCAGATAAAGAACCTAGAGTTAATCAAGCTTTTTTAAACAAGTTAGCTAGTTGGAAATAAGCATTTTAGCCTTTAGCTTTCTGTTGAGGGGTCCTAGTTACCAAAGGCCACTTTTCTTTTTACATTCTTGTCAAATGAACCTTTTCTTTTTATTTCTTATAGCAGTAGTAACTGACTATTGGCCGTAGTTGTAACTGACTATTGGGGACTTCACCTATATCTTTTATCTAATTCAATAATTTCCTTCTAGTTCTAAAGTACTAAGAAATATTTATCAGGAATGGAAGTTTAATTTTACCAAATATTAGATATAAAAACAATTCTATGACTTTATATTGGTTAATAAAATGAATTACATCCTCTAATTTTGAACATTCTCTCCTTAGTCGTGTCATATTATTTTATAATTCATTAATTGTTTCAGTGGTGTAATACTTTATTGGTATTTTTCAAAAATCTATGTTAGTGAGACTAACCATAGTGTGGGTTTTTTTTTGTTTGTTTTTTTGTTTTTGTTTTTGTTTTGCTCTACTTTGCTTTATTTCATACTAGTTGACTTTGTTATCAATGTCATGCTGGCCTCAAAGAATGATTTGGGAAACTTTCAATGTTTTGTGTTCTAGAAATAAACACTAAAAGTTAGGAGAAGGAAAAGAAGAAAAGATATATTTTAGATAGTTAATGGTAAAAAGCTAGTAAAAGAATTAGTAAAATGGTAATAGTAAGATAAATATAACTAAAATATACTTAAACATTTTAAAACAGAAGTTATTGAAGACTCCATCTATAATATTTTAATGGTAAAACTTTTAAATTGGAAGTAATTATAGGTTTGGAAAAGATGAATGTGCAGTAGTATAATTTTAATTGATAGCCTTGCATGGTTTAGGATTTTACTTAACCTGGTGATGTCAACTTTGGTAAATAAAACTTTTATTAATGAATTTCATTATTTATGTAGGATTTTATGTCCTCTGCAGTGAATTGGATATAGTTACTATAAATGTAAAGCTGAGCACATCTGCAGTGTTAAGCATGTCTAGTCACTAATTGAAATAGTACTGTGGTCTGTGTTATATTGACAGATCATATATCAGCGTAAAGATTATACATGCTTGTAATTTATTTTTCTAGAAGATGAAATTTTCCAATTTAAACTTACTTTCATAAAAATCTAGGTAATAATATGGTACTGTAATTTTACTTATAATGTAAATTTTAAATAATTCAAGATTTTAAAAGTCTGGGATGAAAGGTTTAAGGGCAAATTTTAAAGGGATTTGTAAAAGAAGACTGATAAATGCAATAGTAGAACTATTTGAAACTGATTATGTAACTTGATTCTTTTTGTATTCCTCTTCCCGTACCTACTCCGAAAGATGAATGTAAACTTCATGTATTGTAAGTATGTACTAGTAAAACAAAATAAAATATATGATCATTCATCAAATTAAAAAATGGATTGTGTGATGTGAAAGAATAAGAACATATGGATAAAAGAATGATAAGAGGACAAAGGAGAATTAACTTAAGGGTAACTCTATAAAAACCATTGATGACTATTAAGAGACATATTAGAAATTACCCAATGGATAATTAAAATCCAGAAAGTATCCCCTTGTTACTTGTCTGATCTTGGTTATTTATCTCCATTGGAACGTAGTCAGTTTTGCATTAAGATTACTAGGGCTTACAGTCCATGATTGCAGATTTTTTAAATTTTAAAGACGTTTAAAGAACAAATCCTTAGTATATACCCTTTAGCCCTTGGATCTTTATAACATGAATAATCCTAAATCATGGGTTAGGGAAGAAGGTCAAAATGCAATATCCTAAGAACTAATAATTATGTCTTTGAACATAGTGACCGAAATATTCTGTAAGACTGGCCTAGCAAAAAAAAAAGGAGGTGGGGAAGAAGATTCACATAAAACAAGGAATACAAGAAGAGGTAGTGACTCTGATTAAAAGTAGATGCTCAAAACGAAAGAGTAAGGAGAAAGGGAATATAAGAATTTATAAGAATAGCTTTGGGAGTTTTAGAATTTTTATTAAGATATAATATGTATAAAATTTATAAAGAGCGATAATTTTAAGTGTAAAGCTAAATACAGTTGTACACGTGGATATATGCCAGAGTAACCACTGTTCAGATCACAACATAGAGCACATTCAGCACCCTACAAAGTTCTCTGTGACCCTTTCTAATTCTAAATTCCATTCATCACTTCCCATAAAGTAACCCCTATTCTGATTTTTTATTGTCATAGATAAGAATTATTTTTTCTAAAAATCATTGATTCTAATCATCTATCACTTCCCCTACAACATGGGAACTGACTGACCACCAGAAAAGAAAAAAATTTTATCCCAGTATGAGGGATCCAACCACAGATGGTTAATGCATGGTGCTTTGAGGAAAGAAAAAAGTGAGACAGACAAGGCAGGGGAGAGGGGAGGTGTCAAGATCAAAATAAAAGCACTGGCGTCAATCCTAGCCAAAAAATAGGGCCAAAGAGGTTCTTTTTATTGAAAGGGGCTCTTATACACGATTGTCTAAAAGCAAAAATTCTTCCAGTAGGTGGGGCTGTTGTATATCTTCTTACTTTGGCTCCGCGACGTTTAATGATACTTCTTAGGCCGGAGCATCTGGCTCCCTTTACTTATATGCTTCTGCTACCTTCTATGCAATCAATGCACTAATCCAGGAATAAGCCTGATAATACCCAGATGACACAACATTTCAAATCCCTCAAGATCTAGGGATGGATGGGGGGATGTTGAAAGGGACACGTAGAAATAGAGCTTTAAAATTAGTATTATAAAACTAAGTTTTTCTCCAACTTTCTTATGCTGAGAACAAAACTGCCATCCCCACTCCCAGCTCTGGAACCAAGAAAGGCTGGGTAGCCTAGCTGAACTTACATATGCATATTTACTGGCTTTTGTTTTATGGGTCTTCTAAGTGTTTCTGTGTCTTCAAAGGGGGATGACTAGCTGCCTCCTAATTTGCCCAAATTAAAAATAAACTCCTTTTTCCTTTTAAGAAATATCTAAATGGGGCTGGGGATTTAGCTCAGTGGTAAAGCGCCTGCCTGGCAAGTGCAAGGTCGTGAGTTCGATTCCTGGTACCAGAGGAAAAAACAAAAACAAAAATAAAATAAAATAAATAAAAAATATCTAAATGGAATAATGCAGTAGGTACTTTTCTATGTAATTCTTTCAACCAGTATAGTGTTCTTGATATTCATTTTGCTGTGCATCAGTAGCTTGTAATAATATTTTTTAAAGTTTTCTTCATTCTACTATTGATGAACTATTGAATTGTCTCCAATTTGATGCCGTATGAATGATGATTTTCTGTGCAATAACTTCTGTTGGTTACATATTTAAGAGTGACATTTCTAGGTCACAGTGTATTCAAACATTCAGCTTTAAAAGACACTGACAATTTTTTAAATGTTCCAGTTAATTTTAAATTGGAAAAGTGTGATATTACAATTACTTAACAATTTCAGCAACATTTGGTGTCTGTTCTTTAATTTTAACCATTGTTGTGGTTGTACATTGGGCTCATTGTGACTTTAATGCATATTTCTTGATGAATAGTTATGTTAAATATCTTTTCATGTACGTATTGGTCACTTGGATATCTTGGTTAGTAACATGTCTGGTTAGGTTATTTGGTCATTTTTAATTGGGTTATTTTCCTTTCTTATTGATTTGTAAGGGTCCTTCATATGTTCTAAATAACTTTCATCACATACATGTAATTATCTTCTTTGCAGCTTGGAGCTTGCCTTTTCCCTCTATTAATGGTACCTTCTGTTTAAACAAACCACCACCACCACCACTATCACATTAATAATATCCTTTAATTATTGCAGGCTGATCATGCCCACAATCTCCCAAATGAATGGACAGTGAAGGCTTTAAAAAATGACACAATTGAAATTAGTTTAGGGCTGGGGATATAGTGGCACAAGCGCCTGCCTGGCAAACGCAAGGTCCTGAGTTCAATTTCTGGTACCAAAAAAAAAAAAAAAATTAGTTTAGAGCTCCAGGAGGGTCCAACTGTGTTACAGAATTTGAGACTCTCTGGGTTGAGACCAAGTCTTCCCTGGGCAGTCCATGTTTGTTAGGCTTTCCAACACAGTCAGGGAGACACTGAAGAAAATGCAGGAATCTGGGCAGGACTTGGGAAACTCTTCTCCAAGTAATACTTTTGTTAACTTAGGAGAACTATGTTATCTCCAGGAAGACCTTCACCACATGGGTGTGATGCCTACAGCTACAGTCTCCTTTTAGTTAGTTGGGATTAGAGCCAGTAGTCCTCAGGTGTGGCCTTGTCTTGTCCTTTGAGGTGTCACAGCTTCACCCACCATTATAGGCCTCAGTAAGGCCCAGTGACTCACATGTAAGCCTGGAAGCCACTTGGTTAATATTAAGTCCTGCTCAGAGCTGCTTCACAGTGGTCTGTATCACACCACCATCATCTCCATAGTAGACAAATTTACTTTCTGCTTTATAGGAATAATAAAAGCTTCCAGATAAGAGTTCTCTCATTTTCTTGTCACCAATCCTACATTTCCTGCCTCTGTCTTATTTTTTGTTCCTTTCAACTTATTTTGCTAGAGAAGTTGTCCTTCCTCCTAGCTAAATTCAAGTTCTTCCTGTATGTTTGAACTTCACTTACTCTTACCATTTCAGCACCCCAACATTATAATTTAGCCCCTATTTGTCCTATATTTTCACATTCTGCCTTGAATTAGCTCCCTCTCATCAGTATTTCAATATTTTATTTTTTCTCTCATTTTGAAGAAAATAAAAAATAAACAAAATACCCCTTTGACTTTTTATCCCCTTACTGCATCTGTATTACCCCATTCACAGCCAATTTTATAAAAATAAATTTTATAAAAATAATTGTTCTTTTCTTTTATCTATTTTGTCTATTCTTTGCTCCTATTCACACCTTAACCCTGTCCTGTATGATTTCCACCCCATCTTTCTACAAAAATCACTACTGAGTTCAATGTCACTGAGTCCACCCAGTAATGTGCCTATAGTCACCTTAGATCATAAATGCCATGACTGTCCCAGAGAAACACTAGTCAGTTTTCCATACACAGTTTCCCAGCAAACTATAAATAGACAAAATCATAAAGTGGTATATGAAACTTTACAACTGGACGCTGACCCCAGAAATGTCCCAGACTTTTTGATATCAGCTTAAGAGGTACCATCTAGCTTGTGTAGACTCACTTTTGTCATAACTAATATATGCCCCTCCTTCTGACCAAATTGCAGGAATCCACTTGCTCTTGCTACCATCCAGGACCGCACTTTTGTCAGGAAGTCCCCACAACAAACTGCACTATGTACAGTCCTACATCTTTCTACCATTTTTTTT
The DNA here is from genome assembly GCF_000276665.1 of Chinchilla lanigera. NCBI lineage: Eukaryota > Metazoa > Chordata > Mammalia > Rodentia > Chinchillidae > Chinchilla > Chinchilla lanigera. The sequence goes on from NW_004955594.1 coordinate 246,922, forward strand.
CAATCTCATGGCACATGATTCTCAGACACTGGGACAAAGTTGTTCTAGAATAATTGGCAAGTTAAGAGGAGGAAAGCATCCACAATCAGCCAACTAATTCCAAGTGGTGAGGGATGGTCCTTATGTTAAATGATTAAAGTCTAATGCACAAGTACAGGGATGCCCTAAAATCACTGCTCGTTTTGCAGCAGCTCTTTGCCAAATGGCACATCAGTGTAAGGAAGAGTGGTATTTTGCTGCTACACTTGGGTGGCCATTGTTGTGAGAAATTTGACTGGCCACCATGCCCAGCTAGGTGCAGAGAAAAGGATTTAAAAAGTTTTTAAAAATTACAACTCAAAAGAGATACATATCTTGCTACTTCTCTCTTAGCTTCTAACCTAACTGAGAAAGTGGAAAAACAAGGTGCTAAATTAAAACCCCAGATTTCCAGGTTTGTGTGACAGGGGGAAAGAATTGAAGGAACACAGGTGGAAGCTGTTATCTTGCAATCAGAATAGAATGCAAAGAATTGGAATCCTTGGGAAGAGAGGAATGAGGAAGAACCTGAGGTTGAAGAGATAGAGGACAGGGACCCTATGAGCCTTGCTTTTTCCTTGGACCGTTAATGTAATGCAAGGCAAGGTCAGGGCACATGCAGATGCATTAGGGTAGCCTCTCATTCAAGAAACTTTGACTATCCAAGATTGTACTGCTACAGAATCACTAGACAGTGCAGAAACAAGTGCCCCAAAAGGATATGACTGTATTGTAAGACTCCAGGACATGGATGAGGAGCGCATTTTCTGGCAGAAAATGAAGCTGAGAAAATATTACTAATCACCCAGCGCTTAGGCAATGCCTACATAATGTCAACCAAATCTGATGAAGTTATTCCCTTATAGACTGGATCAATTTGGGCATGAAAGAAACATGGCCAAATGGAGGGATGTGCCAGCACAGGTATCCCATGAAAAAACATTGAAGAAGTCCAGAATATTCTGCCAGAATTAGGCATGCAACAAGTCATTTACACTGAGATACTTCAAAGAATTGATAAAGCAATGTTATGGCTAGAATGAAAACCAAACTCTTATACAACTCTGCTTGAGAATGATACAGCACTTTTCTCTCCCTCTTAAATCCAATTGACAGATAGGATATTATGGTGTAGGTAGCTGATCTATGAGAGACTAAACATGACTGGGACTGACTAGGACTTGTCACATAGCCTGATAGGAGAAGAGATAAAAAATGAGAAATAAGAAAATGGTGAGGGCTGATTAGGCTAACAAGAAAGCAGGATGGCATGATTTGCCTTTTTCTCGGTCACCCAGAGAAAAGTCAAACAATGTAATACAATTGTGATAGTCTTATGGAAGGAATTTAAGTCCAAACAACAGTACCAACTTTTCCTATCTATAGAGAAGGTGACAAATTTCTATGTTCTAGCACTGCTAGTTTCTTGGGATAGATTTCCCTGACTCTTTTTATTAGGGATGCAGCTAAGGTGGCCCCAGCATGATGACCATAGGGATGATCAGAGGTTTCATATGGAATTTGCTGGTTCTCCAAGAATAGATAGCCATTGCTCCATATTTGGTACTAATTTCATCTGTCCCTGAAAACATTCTAGGGATGAAAATTGTATTATGAAAGACATTACAAACCCTTTTGAGGGGAATTTAAAGTTAAAGTTTTGGTAGTAAAGGCAGGATTTAAGGACAAAAAGTGGGACCCTGTTAGCCTTCAGCCCCTAGAAGGATAGTATATACATATATGTGTGTAAGTAAGTGGATTCTCCTTTTCTTAATTTTGGTTTAAACTCATCAGGAATCAAATTATTAAACTTGTGTGAATGGTTTGAAGTCCTGATGTAACTTAATCATTTCCAATGCTATTTGGAGATATTGTTACCCATTTTCAATAATGAGTATATCATTTTAACAGAAAATCAGCAAGGAAACATCAGAGTTAAATTGCACCCTAGACTAAATGGACCTAACAGATATCTGCAGAACACTCCACCCAATATCTGTACAACACACTATTCTCATCAGTATATGTTCCTATACGGGAACATTCTCCAGTATAGGTCATATGATAGGCCACAAAACAAGTCTCAATGATTTTTTTAAAAATTGACATCATATTGACTATGTTTTCTGAACATAAATGCAGGGAAATTCGAATAAATAATCAGAAAGATTTTGGAAACTATATCAATGCATGGAATTTTCACAGTTTACCAACAAACAATAGGTCAAGGAAAAAAGTTTCTAAATTACATGAAACAAATGAAAAAAATGATGCACAACACACTCAAACCTGTGCAATACTGTAAAAGCAACAATAAAAGGTAAGATTACAGCAATTGATAATTACATAAAAAAGCAAAAAAGATCAAATAAAATGACCTATTATTGCATATTAGAGAATGAACAAAACAAGAAAGAATTAAATACAAAATAAGTGAAGGAAAAAAATAATAAAAATCAGGACAGAAGTAAGTGAAATAGACAAAGTAGTACATAAAAAAGCAATCAAGTGAAGATTTGGTTCTTCAAAATGATTTTTAAAATGATACTCAGGTAGATTAAGGGAAAAAAAAGAGAGATGACCAAAATAAATAAAGTTTGACATTAAAAGGAGACATTACAACTCACTACAGAAAGACAAAAGATCATAAAAAGAAATGCTATTCACCTATAAACACAGTATGAACTGTCCTTGAAAACATTATGCTCAGTGAAAGAATTCAGTCATAAAGGATCACATATTGTATGATTTGATCTATGTCTATAGGGATAAAAAGTGGGTTGCTGCTTTATAGTAGGGGTTGGTGTTTGCAGTGCTGGCTAAGGGTGAAACATTTTGTTTTGGAATAATGAAATGTCCTAAACTTAATTGTGATGGTAGATGCACAATTCTGTGAGTACACTAAAAGTGACTGAATTGTACATTTTAAATGAATGGTATGTATAGGACATAAAATATAACCAATAAAGCTATTCCTAAACATTCTTGCAAGTAATCAGCAAAGTTGAGACTGTAGGAAACTAAAGAACCCTTCAATAAATAAATGGTGAGTAAAAAAGTATAAGAGAGAGAGAGAAAGAAATCTATATTTAAGCAAGCACTCAGTTTTTCAGTGAACACTAGCTGGGTATTTTCCAGTCCAGTTCAATTCTGGGGCTCTCTACCTGGAATTAGCATCAGATGCCACAGGTTCAGTACTCATTCTCACCATACCTCCCCCACTTCACACACCAGTCACAAATACAGGCCCCCGGAACTTCAGCCTGACCAGCTTCCAATTAAGGGGTCCCAACATCTCTTCAGTTTTGATTAAATTTGTTAGACTTGTTCACAGAACTCAGGAAAGATACTTACCAGATTATTATAAGGGATATCTTAAAGGGTACAAATAAACATCCAGATGGAGAGTTACATAGGGTAAGGTCTGGAAGATTCCTGAGGAACTTTCATCCCTGTGGAGTTGGGGTGTACCACCCTTTTGTCATATGGATAAGTTCTTATGAAACTTTCTATTACCCTCATATTCAGCCATCTAGAAGCTCCCCAAACCCTGTTCTCCTGGACGTCTATGGAAGTTTTATTATATAAGCATGATTGAAGCATGGACAAGTCTGTAGAAATGTGATTGGACAAAAAGCGATATGATCAAATGATAATACACTGGATAGAAAAAGACAGAAAAGCCTGTCTGTTATTCTTGGTCTTTCTGTGCTGCATTCCTTCTTCCCAGATAAGGCGAACACTTTCTGAAATGAGATTTTGTGATGTACTATCAGAGAATTTCTTCATGGTTAGTTCCAACAGAGAATCTCTACACTGATTTACACAGAAAAGACTATTTTATGACCAACCTTAGGGAAGAGAAATTCTAATTTATGTGGTCTGCCTTATAACATATGTGGCACAAGTGAAAGAAGGCAGGAGACAGTCAGGGAGGAAGACTTTGCTTTCTGAGGCTTGCTTCTGAGGCCTAACGTGTTCCTATCACATGGATATAGGTTCAGTGTGTTCTCTACAGAGACCTTCCAGTAGAGAGATACTTAATGAAGTCATGAGAATTGAGCTATAGCAGGAAGCCCAGATATGTATAGCTACCAGCAATCTATGATAATCAGGACAAGCTGTGTGAGCATGCAAAATCAACTTGAGAGGGTAAGCATGTGGCCTTCAACTAGCAAACCAAAGGACCAAATGTGACCAAGGCTTTGAGACTCCCACCCCCTGCCACAAAGAGCACACAAGCCAGACTTGGAGCTTTAGAACTTAATGTCTGCCTGGGTGTTGGTCTAATTTTAGGCTGATTACTTATTTCTACTTGTCTATTTCTCCCTTTTGGGATGAGACTGTGCATGTGTAAGCATTATATGTTGGAAATGGATATCTTGTTTTGATCTGATAGGTTCATAGCGTGGAGGAGTTTTTCTTGAGTCTCTGATGAGACTGGACTTTAGACTTTTGAATTAATGCTGGATTGAGTTTGAGACTATTAGTAATGGAGTGATTGCATTTGCTTTATAAATATTAGCACATCTGCCAAATAATATCCGAAATTAATCTGCAAAAATACTACAAGTCTTTTGCCTGAGGCAAATTGATCATTTAAAAGGAAATTTTGTACCACAAACCCAAGAACACCAATAACAATAAGCCACAAGGCAAGGCAAGCTATTGAACAGAGGAAAGAGACAGGGAACCAAGAACAGGAAAATAATATGTCAGTGATAATCAGTTATATTGTGTGCAAGTATTTGGTACATATATATTTATGATTGTTATCTCTTCCTCTTGGAGTTTTGCCTTAACAAATGTGTAGTGACTTCACTTCACAAATGTGTAGTCACTACACATTTATTAAGGCAAAACTCCAAAACACACTGATTATAAATCAGTTATAATCATCATTATAAATGTTCTCAGTACACCAATCGAAAGAAACAGATTGGGTCAAATAAGACTTCTAGTCCTCGTTTTTTTTTTAGGAATCTCCACACTGATTTACACAGTGGTTGCACCAGTCAACAGCCACAAAGAAGGATAAATATGAGACATTTATAACAAAATGGGTGGGCTGGGGATATAGCTCAGTGGCATACGCGCCTGCCTGGCAAGAACAAGGTTGTGAGTTTGGTCCCTGGTACTGCAAAAACAACAACAACAACAACAACAACAAAAACCTACATGGGTGGACTTTGAGACCATACTCTCAAGTGAAATAAATTGGACAAACGTATGTAAAAATCTCTTTGTCTCTCTGGTGTGAGAAACTGAAAATGTAAATAAGAAACAAAATATATAATAGATATTGTAAAATAGGAAGAAATTGTTCAAAAGAAAGGGGGAGCTAGGGAGGGGGGAGAGGGAAAGGAGGGGAAGAAAAATGATAAGAGAAGTATAAAATAGAAACAAAACTTTGTAAATAAAGAAGGGAAGAGGGGTTGAAGGGAGGGAGGGGAAAAGGAAAAAAGAGGAATTGAGATACATCATATATAGGTACAAATACCCTATGCTGTATGTGGTCATGTTTATTCAAACTGTACCAATAAACTTAATAATAATAAAGAAATAATAAAGAATAAAAAAGAGACTGGCAGAATAGATCAAGAAACAATATCTTACAATATGTTGCATACAAGAAACACATTTAACTCAGAATTTCGTAAACTGAAAATCAAAGGATGGAAAACAATACTCCATGTGCCAGGAACCTGAAAAAAATTGGGAGTAGCTATTCTATTTGCAGACAAATTGAACTTCAAGCCAAGACTGATCAAAAGAGACAAAAGAAGTCACTACACATTTGTTAAGGCAAAACTCCAAGAGGAAGAGATAACAATCATAAATATATATGTACCAAATACTGGCACACCCAACTACATAAAACAAATATTAATGGTTATGAAAGATCAAATAAGAATTAACACAATTGCCGGGCGTGATAGTTCATGCCTGTAATCCCAGCACTTGGGAGGCTGAGGCAGGAGGACTGTTGCAAGTTCGAGACCAGCCTGGGCTACAAAGTGAGCCCAAGGCCAGCCTGAACTGCATAGCAAGACCCTGTCTCAAAAAGACCAAAAAAAAACAAAAAACAAAAAACAAAGAATTAGCACAATTATAATGGGGGAGCCTTAATACCCCCCTGTCAAAAATAGATCAACTGGCTAAAAAATCAACAAAGAAATATCAGAACTGAACAAAACCTGTGAACAAGGGAATTAGTAGATGTCTACAGAGTATTCCATCCCACAACATCAGAAAACATTCTTCTCAGATGCACATGGGATTTTCTCCAAAATAGACCACATACTGGCTAATAGAACGTGCCTAAGTAAATGCAAAGGAATTGGAGGTGTTCCATGTATATTATCATATTATAGGGCAAAGAAATACAAAATCAATGACATAAAAAAGAAAAATTATTTAAACACGTGGAAATTAAGTAGCACCCTGCTGAAGAAGCAATGGGTCACAGATGTAATTAAAGATGAAATTAAACAGTTTATATGATTGAATGATGATGCAGATACAATATACCTGAACTTATGGGATGCAATGAAAGCATTCCTAAGAAGGAAATTTATAGTAGTGAATTCTCACATCAGGAAAACAGAATGAGCTCAAACAATGAAATGTTGAACCTCAAACTTCCAGAACAAGAAGAACAAGTCAAACCCAAAGCTTATATGAAGGAGGAAATTATAAAGATCAGAGCAGAAATTAATGCAGTTGAGACTAAGAAAATAATACCAAAAAAAATCAATGAATCAAATAGCTGTTTATTTGAAAGAGTGAATAAAATAGATCAACGATTAGACAAACTTACCAAGAAAAAAGGAAAGAAAAGGCTCAAATTCATTCAATTAGGAATAAAAAGGGTGAATTACAACAGATTGTGCAGAAATTCAAAAGATCATCAATATCTATTTTGAAAACTTTTATTCTAATAACATGGAAAACATAGAAGAAATGGACAGATTCCTGGATACATATGAATTACCAAAACTGAATTGAGAAATTATAAAAAGTTTAAATAACCCAATATCAGTCAAAGAAATTGAACTTGCAATAAAAAACTTACTAACAAATTAAATCCCAGATCCTGATGGATTCATTGCTGAATTCTAGAAGAAAGTTAGAGAAGATCTAATGCCACTACTCCTCAAACATTTTAGTGAAATTGAAAGGCAAGCAATACTCCCAAAGTCATTCCTGGAAGCAAGTATTACCCTGATACCAAAACCAGAGAATGATCCAACCTTCTCTAGAACTATAGGACAATCCCTTGACAAACATAGTTGCAAAAATCCTCAATAAGATACTGGCAAACAGAAAACAGCAAATCATCAAGAAGATTATACACCAAGACCAAACAGGATTCATCCCAGGTATGCAGGGGTGGTTGAACATATGCAACTCTATGAATATAATACACCATATCAACAGAGTCAAAGGCAAAGAATCACATGATCATCTCAATAGATGCAGAAAAAGCATTTGACAAAGTCCAACACCCATTCATGATAAAAACCCTACAGAAAACTGGAATAGACAGTCTTTATCTAAATCTGATAAAAGCCACCTATGATCAACCAACAGCCAACGTCATACTAAATGGACAAAAACTGAAAGTTTTCACTCTAAGTTCAGGAACAAGATAAGGATGTCCACTATCATCACTCCTATTCAATATAGTTCTGAAAACATTAGCCAGAGCAATTAGATGAGAGAAACAAATAAAAGGAATCAGAATAAGAAAGGAGAAGTAAAATTATCATTATTTGCAGATGCCATGATACTCTACACAGAAAATCCCAAAAACTCCACCAAGGGACTTCTTGGTGACATTTAATAAGTCATGTAGTTGGATAAAAAATCAACACTGAAAAATCAGTAGCATTCCTGTACACAAACAAACTCACTGAGGGAAAAATTATGGAAACCACACTTTTCACAACAGCATCAGAAAAAATGAAATATTCAGGAGTCAGTCTAACAAAGGAAAACTACAGCACTCTGAATAAGGAGCTCAAAGAGGATATCAGAAAATGGAAGGATATCCCTTTGTCTTGGGTAGGAAGAACCAGCATAGTGAAAACGGTTACACTCTCAAAATTGTTACACAGATTTAATGTAATTCCAATCAAAACACCAATAGCATACCTCACAGGATTAGAGCAAATAATCCTAAAATTCATTGGAACCAGAAGAGATCTAGAATGACAAAAACAACTCTGGGCACAAAGGCAAGTCAGGAGGTATCACAACCCCTGACTTTAAATTGTATTACAAAGCTACTGTGATAAAAACAGCACAGTATTGGGGAAAAAAAACAGACCTGAGGATCAGTGGAAGAGATTAGAAGATGCAGAAACAACTGCAAACACACTCAACTACCTTATCTTCAACAAAGGAGCCAAAATCATTGAAGAAAGATAGCCTCTAATAAATGGTGCTGACAAAATTGGCTTTCCACATGTCAAAGACAAAAATTAGATCCATGTCTCTCACCACTCACTAAACTAAAATCAAAATGAATCAAAGATTTAAATATTAAAACAGAAACACTCAATCTGCTGGATGGTAAAATAAACTGAACTCTTGAAGGCACAAGTATAGGCAAAGACTTTATTAACAAAACCCAGGCTACAAGGGAAATATTACAAAGAATCAACAACTTGGATCTCATCCTATTAAAAAACATTTGCACGACAAATAAATCGTCAACAGAGTGAAGAGACAAACCACAGTGTAGGAAAAATTTTTTGCCAATAGTTCCTCAAAGGGTTAATATTTAGAACATATAAAGAACTGAAGAAGAGCAGAACCTCCAAATTTAAAGACCCAATCCAAAAATGGACCTCTGAAATGAATAGACACTTCTCAGATGAAGTATTCTGGTCATTTGAGAGATGCAAATTAAAATAACAAACATTGGTATACCTTCTCATTCCAGAAAGAATGGCTGCTATCAAGAAATCAACCAATAACAAATGCTGGTGGCACTATAGGGAAAAAGAAACCCTTCTCCACTGTTGGTGGGAGTGTAGACTGGTGCAACCACTGTGGAAATCAGTATGGAGATTCTTCAGAAAACTAAAACTAGAGGTTCCCATTGACCCAACTATTCCTCTTCTTGGTATCTTCCTGAAAGAATTTAAAACATCATACCACAGTGATGTATGCACACCCAGGTTTATAACATCACAGTTTGTCATAGCTAAATCTTGGAAACAGCCCAAATGCCCATCAACTGTTGAATGGATAAAGATGTGTTTTACTACCTGGCTATAAAGACAGATAAACTCGAGACATTTATAGGTAAATGGATGGACCATAATACCATACTCTTTAAGTGAAATAAATTAAACACACATATGTAATTATCCCATTGTTTCTCTGGTGTAAAAAACTAAAAGTGTAAATAAGGGCCAGAATGTATACTAGATATTATTAAATATAAGAAAATACTCAATTGGGAAGGAGAACTGGTGGCAGGGCGGGGGGTGGAGAAAAAATCTGAAAGAAGGAAAAAATGGAAACAAAGCTTTTGTAAATAAGAGAAGAGGGATTGAAGAGAGGGTAAGGGAATGGGGAAAAAAATAGAGGAACTGAGGTAAGTCATATACAAGTACAAAGTCCCTATGATGAAAGTTATCATTATATTTAGCAGGGCATGGTGGCACACGCCTGTAAGCTCAGTATGTGGGAGGTTGAGGCAGGAGGATCATTATGAGTTCAAGACCAACCTGGGCTACAAAGTGAGCACAAGGCCAGCCTGACTGTGTAGGAAGACCCTGGCTCAAAAAAAGAAAAGAAAAAAGTTAGCATTATCTATATTTAAAATGTACAAATAAATGTAATTAATAAAAGTTTTATATGTTAATAAATGTGTTTATATTAACAAAAAATAAAAGATCTGTAGATATGTTCAGGTTATTGGGTGCATAGCTGTTGCTTGTAAAAGAAATCCATTGTAAATAAATGCCAGACAAATCCTTGGAGAGAAAAAAGTACTCTAGTTGAATTAATAAAGTGACAAATGCCAACAATTTTCACACAAACCAGAAGCATTTTTAACTGTACATTCTCCCACCCTCTTATTTGCACTAATGACTCAAAAAAGAAAGCAAATAGCATCCTAACAAGAAATGATTTAAACCACAAAATAATACTTTTCCTAACATTATGTTAAATAATAACAATGGTTTATTGATTGCCAAACATGAATCAAGTATTTTATATTCATTATTTTGTTTAATTCTCACATTAGTGTTGCAAGGTATATATCATGAACCTTATTTTATGTATGGAAAAAGTGAGACACCGTGAGATTAAATAACTTGTCTAAGCTCACACAACTACTTACCAAACTTAAATTTGTTTCACTTAGAGTGAGGGCTTTTAATTTTCTTCATGAAATATTTCGTACTAGATAATCTTTGAAATACAGAAATCAGCAAAACTCCATCTCCTCAAGGGCACAGGGGTAGAAAATAAGTAAATTCCAAGTTCTTCTGATGCATATTGGACTGGAAAGTTTAGATTCACAAACAATGATGAGTTCTAAGCAAACCATGAAATTCAGGGCCAGTTAGATGTTTACTGGAGACAGAACCGATATTAGATAAAGCAGTAACTGATAGCAGATGAAGACAAGGAAAAAAGTGTTAGTAGTTTTTTTTTTAAGTATCAGTTTCCATGTCTGTAAAGTAAAAGAGCTTAACTAAATACAAGCAAATTCAATAAAAAGATGTCTTAAATTAAAACTCTTTCATCTCTAAAATTTTATAATTCTAAGAAATCATTACTTGAATCAATAATCTTCACATGATTTCTGTATTTCAATGTATGCCTTATTTTTAGAAAAACACCTATTTCTCTGTAGGAAAAAATATGGACTTTCATAAAGAAAGTAAGATTCTAGATAATATGTGAGTATCTTATTTACTTCTTATGTTTCCTAGATTCACTTTCACTTAGGGGCTCTCTCAGGAAAATGAGTCAAGAAAGCAAATAAATTCATGGAGAAAATGTCATGGAAAGCACAGTGATCAAGAAGGGAAGATCCTAAGTAAGATCTGAATGTCCTACTCTTCTATCTCCTGAAAAAAGTGCCTGAAAAAATTACTTTGTAAAATTTGGCCCAATATCCTAAGCAAACACATAGATAAGGATTTGACAGCAATAAGTTGCACCTCAGGAGCCAGTCAGCTCTGCTGTAAAGTTCAATGATGGGAATGAGAATGTGAAATTCTATAGTGCTCAGGTAGGGACTCCTAAACAATGTGAGGACACTTCTCTTGGTTCTTGATATCACCCACTTGGGTAGGACAGTCTCTCACATCAGGAAAAATACAGTGTCAAATGTATAGAATCCTAGCAAAGGTGGTGATTTAATGGAGACATTTTATTATTCAAAAGATGCAAATTCAAACAACACTGAGAGTGCTGGGTGCAGACAGGAGATCCTCACTCAGAAGGCCCTCGAACTGCTCTCACCGGGGTTCATATGTGGGCTCTCTATGAGTGTGCCCAGCACCAAGTGAGGTACTGGAGTGCGTGCTCCATGAGCTGCTAAAACTGAGGTTCGAGTTTGGGTTTTGCTTGTGCCCTAACCTCCTGGAGGTCACAGTCATGGGCAGTCTGTGATCTCCGTTGGTGCAGCCCCTGTCTAGCTCCTGTGCACATCCTGAAATGCCTGGAGACACAGAATCAGGAGGTCCACAAAATGTTGACCCTGCAGTTTGTGTGTGGTTTGCCTGTACCCTGAACTTCCTGGGGACACAGGTCCACTGGTCCAAGATTGCACCACCAGTGCAACCCCATTCTGGGTCATATGTGTGCACTGAGCAGCAAAGGGACACTGGATCAGACAGACTGACATAAGCTGACATCACAGTCCACATCTGAGATCTGGGAAACTAGATACACTTCACCATCTGCCGGAAAACCCCAAACTAAGCAAGGCATCTCAGTGGACACTGACGGGCAAGCCTGACCACCAAGAAAACTACAGATACTAGTGACCTTTGCTAAGCTGCCAGGGAAGAGGGAGACTGAGCTTTCTGCATCTGGTATCAAACACAACAAGACGAAGGACTAAAACACAATCTCAGAACTCCACCCCACTCAGAACAAGTCCATGAGACATCGACATAGGAGAACTTGGTAAACACACAACTGAAATTGCTGAAATGATTGCAATGGAAGTAAAGAAACAACTTCATCAGGCCATAGAAGAGATCAGATCAGAAATAATCTCTCAGGCAAAAAATGCAATGACAATAATAATGAAAGAACTGCTCAGCATATCTAAAGAAGAAACATATAAGAAAACAGAACAACATGGGAAATGGACAGAAACATTAAATGAAAAATATAGAAATGACTTAGAACACATGAACTAAATTCAAAGAGACTTCCAGGAAAACAAAGCTGCCACTGAAAGCTACCAAAACCGCTTGAATGAAGCTGAAGATAGAATCTCAGACCTTGAAGACAGCATGGCAGCTAGCGATTGTGAAAGAAAGGATCTCTTAAAATCAACAAGGAACCAGGAAAAATCAATTCAACAGCTGCAAGATGAGGCAAAGAGGAATAATGTATGACTAGTAGGCGTCAATGAAACAGCAGGAGGCAACACAAACGACATAAAAAGAATATTTGCAGAAATAATAGCAGAAAATTTCCCAAGTATGGAAACAGAAGTTGGTACACAGGTGAATGAGGCATACAGAACTCGAACTAACCATAACCAAAATAAAACTTCACCCAGACATATCATAGTCCAGTTCCAAGATCTCCAGCAAAAGAACAGAATATTAAAAGCTGCTAGAGAAAAGAAACAGATTACCTATAAAGGAAAGCCCATCAGAATCATGTCAGGCTTCTCAGCACAAACCATCCAATTGAGAAGAGCTAGGAGCAAAGTATTACAGGTCCTGAGATGAAATAGCTTCCAATCAAGACTGATGTACCCTGCCAAACTCTCCTTTAGAGTCAATGGAGAAATACAATATTTCCACAGTAAAGAAAACTGAAGAACTTCATGAGTGCCAAAGCATCGTTGCAAAGAGTATGAAAAGATATTCTAGACAGAGAAAAAAATGACCACTGTTTCACCAACAATAGAAAGGAACAGCAAGTAAATAACATGACAATGATAAGTCAACACATACTGGTTATAACCATAAATGTAAATGGCCTCAATTCATCAGTCAAAAGAAACAGACTGGCAGAGTGGATTAAGAAACAAAATCCAACAATATGTTGTATACAGGAAACACATTTTACTCAAAAGGAAATCCATAGACTGAAAGTCTAAGGTTGGAAAACAATCCTACATGCAACAGGAATCCAGAAAAAAACAGGAGTAGCTATTCTGTTTGCAGACAATGTAAACTTCAAACCAAGAACAATGAAAAGAGATAAAGAAGATCACTACATACCTGTTAGGGGAAAACTACAAGAGGATGACATAACAATCATAAACATGTATGCACCAAATATTGGAGCACCAAACTATATAAGACAAATCTTAACAGACATGAAAACCCATATAATTTATAACACTATTGTAATAGGGGACCTCAGTACCCCTTTGACATGAAGAGATAGGTCAACTGGACAAACACTCAGCAAAGAAATAACAGATCTGAACCAAATCTGCAAACAAATGGACTTAGTAGATGTATACAGAGTGTTCCACCCCACAACATCTGAATACACTTTTTTCTCAGCTGCACATGGGTCTTTCTCTAAAATAGACCACATGCTAGCCCATAGAGGATACCTACCTAAATGCAAAAGAATCGAAATTATCCCGTGCATATTATCTGACCACAGTGCAATGAAATTGGAAATTAATGACAAAAGGAACTCCAAAAACTCCATAAACACTTAGAAATTAAACCACAACCTCCTGAACAACCAAGGGGTCACAGAAGAAATTAAAGAAGAAGTTAAAAAATACCTACAAACAAATGAAAATATAAATACAACTTACTGGAATCTGTGGGATTCAATGAAAGCAGTCCTCAGAGGGAAATCTATAGCAGTGAACTCACATATAAGCAAAGCAGGAAAAGAATAAATAAATAGCCTAATGCTGCACCTCAAAATTTTAGAAAAAGAAGAACAAGACTAGCCCAAAGCCCAAACAAGGGAGGAGATTATAAAGATCTGGGCAGAAATTAATGCAATCAAGATGAAGAAAACCCTACAAAAAATAAATGAATCAAAGAGTTGGTTCTTTGAAAGAATAAGTAAAATTGATAAACCCCTAGCCAACCTTGTCAAAAAAAGGAAGGAAAGAAACTCAAATTCATGCAATAAGGAATGAAAAGGATGAAATTATTGCAGATTCTACAGAAATTCAGATCATTAATACCTATTTTGAAAATTTTTATTCCCATAAGATAGAAAACTCAGAAGAAATGGACAGATTACTAGATATGTATGAATAACCAAGGTTGAGTCAAGAAGATATAAAAATCCTGAATGACCCAATATCAATTAATGAGATTTAAAATGTGATTAAAAACTTACCAACAAAGAAAAGCCCAGGCCCTGATGGAGTCACAGCAGAATTTTACAAGAAATTCAGAGAAGATTTAATACCAACACTCCTCAAACTGTTCAATGAAATTGAAAAGGAAGCAATTCTCCCTAACTCATTTCTGGAGGCAAGTATTATACTGATACCAAAATCAGAGAAAGACCCAACCAAGAAAGAGAACTACAGACCAATCTCCCTAATGAATATAGA